>NW_006400186.1:144026-162231 GCF_000299155.1 Elephantulus edwardii | reverse complement strand
TTAAAAAAGAAATGAGGTATTAGAGGCTCTGGAAAAAGACAAGAAACCACAAAATATGAAGACAAATATTTCAAATGCTGTCAGTCTGATGGAGGGACATATGAACAGGGTTGAAGAGATGGAACACAGTCCAGTGAAATAAAAGATAAAATTGTAATCACTGACCTGCCAGGGGGGAAAAGTGGAATAAAAAAGGAAAGAAAAAGAAGAAAATCTAAGAATAAAATGGGACATCTTCAAGAAAAAGAACATTTGCATAATCAGAATCCCAGAACAGGAAGAAGCAGCTAAAGGCACAGGAAAAGTTGTAGGAGAATTATTGGAAGAAAACTTTTCAAGCATACTAAAGAATGAAAGAATATATATTCAAGAAGCTGAGAGAACACCGTATAGACTAGACTCCAAAAGAAAAACATCAATGCATATCACAGTCAAATTTGCCAGAACCAAAGATAAGGAGAGAATCCTGAAAGCAGCAAGGGGAAAACAAAGAGTAACCTCTAAGGGAAAACAAATAAGATTAAATGCCAATTTCTCAGCAGAAAAAATGCAAGCAAGAAGATAGTGGATGACATGTAGAACACTCACAAAAACACAAATTTCAACCAAGATTATTGTACCTAGCAAGACTATCTATCAAATATGAAAGAAAGATCAATATATTCCCAGAAAAAAAGAACCTAAGGGAGTTTGTAAAATCAAGACCAGTGTTGCAGGAAATACTGAGAGACATCCTTCTTACAGAAGTGCCACAGAAAGCAGGATGGACCAAAGTAATTAGCAAAAACATCATAGCAATGAAACTTTGCCTCAGTAATCACACTGAATGTAAATGGTTTCAATGCACCGCTGAAGCAGATTGGATTAAAAATGAATATCCATCAATATACTTTCTAAAAGAGACACCCTTGAAAAATGAAGATAAAGAAAGAGTAAAAATAAAAAGCTGGGGGAAAAAATAGACCAAGCAAATGGCAACCAGAAGAAAGCAGGAGTAGTGATATTAATCTCTGATAAAATAGATTTCAATGCAAAAAGCAACACAAAGGACAAGGAAGGTCACTACATAATGATTTAGGGGTCAATAGAACAAGAAAACATAACAATCGTAAATATCTATGCACCAAATGACAGACCTGCAAAATATAGAAAATAAATATTAACAAAACTAAAAGAAGGAAATAGATAACACTATTATAGTAGAAGTTGGAGACATCAACACATCACTCTCAAGAAAAGATAAAACTTCCAGAAAGAAACTCAGCAAAGATGCTGAAAAATTAAACCACACAATAAACCAATTCAATCTCATAGATACTTATAGGCTAATGCAAAAAAAAATTAAAAAAAATAAAAAAACAAACTCGTCGTTGCTGGGAAGGTGAACACTGTGACACTGATGTATTAAATGCAATAATGGTTACCCATGGTGGACAGTGTTTGGTGGAGCTCCCTGATTAAAAGAAGCTTGGAAGCAGAAGAGGCATTCGCTTCTGAAATAGCTTGCCTCTATGAACCTGGAGAAAGGATGAAAATTATACATGTGTTCAGGTGTTTTGTTCATACGGGTCGCTATGACTTGATGGAACTTAACAACACAACAAGAAGCGTCCCCCACCAAAAAAAAGAGTATACCTTCTTCTCCAATGTGCATGGAAGTTTCTCCGGAATAGATTCCATTTTAGGTCACAAGGCAAGCATTAATACATTTAAAAACTTAGAAATTATACAAAGTATTTTCTCAGACCACAATGCTACAAAATTAGAAATTAGTAACAAGAGGATAAAGAAGAAAGAACAATACATTTGGAAGCTAAACAACACCTTGCTTGAACATGATTGGGTTTTAGAAGAAATAAAAAAATGAAATTAAAAAGTTTCTTGAACTGGGGAGGAGGGTAGAGAAAACAGTGCAACAATGAATGAATGAGAACCCTGTAAATGTTCATTAAAACTAATAAAATTTAATAATAATAATAATAATAATAATAAAAATTTCTTGAAACAAATGACAATGAAAACACCACTTACCAAAACCTCTGGGACACAGCCAGATCAGAAATCAGAGGTCAATTTATAACAATAAGCAAACACATCAAGAGTCAGGAAAAAAATTACCATTGACTCTCTAACCCACTATATTAAACAATTTGGAAAAAAAAAGAACAGCAAGAAGACCCAACACCCTCTAAAAACACAATGAAATTATAAAAATTAGGGCAGAAATAAATTAAATAGAAAATAGAAAAACAATTGAAACCATCAACAAAACCAGGAGATGGTTATTCAAAAAGGTCAATAAAATCAACAAACTACTAGCAAAACTTACAAAGGGAATGAAGTAAAAGACACATCTGAATAAGAGATGCAATGGTCAGTGTCACAAAAAAATCAATTAACATAAAAGATCTCACAATAGAATATTATGGAAAACTATGCTCGAACAAATATGAAAACCTAGAGGAAACAGACAAATACATAGAAATGCACAACTTACCTAAACTGACAAAGACCAAAATTGAATACCTGAACAGACACATTAAAAAAGAAGAAATTAAAAAGATAATAAAACAAATTCCAGCCAAAATAAGCCCTCCACCAGGTGGTTTTATAAATGAATCTTATTAAACATTCAGGGAAGAACTGTTACCAATTCTACATAAACTATTTCAGAAAACAAAGAAGATGGAATCCTCCCAGACTCACTCTATAAAAGAAACATATCCTTGATACCAAAACCAAGTAAAGACACCAGGAAAATAGAGGACTATAGGCCAATATGTCTCATGAACATAGATGCAAAAATCCTGAATAAAATCCTGGCCAATAAAATCCAACAATACATCTAAAAAATAATTCACCATGATCAAGTGGGATTCATAACAGATATGCAAGGATGGTTCAACATAAGAAAAGCAATAAATGCAATTTATCACGTTAACAAGGCAAAAAACAAGAACCACATGATCCTATCAATTGATACAGAAAAGGCCTTTGACAAAATACAACACACTTTCCTGATTAAAACACTCAACAAAATAGGAATAGAAGGGACTATCCTCAATATAGTAAAAAGTATATACAGAAATCAGAAAGCCAACATTGTTCTCAATGGAGAGAGGTTAAAGACATTCCCTTTGAAAATAGGAACTAGGCAAGGATGCCCACTATCACCTCTCCTATTCAATATTGTGTTAGAAGTCTTAGAGATAGCAATAAGACAAGAGAAGGAAATAATAGGTATCCAAATTGGCAAGGAGGAGGTAAAATTATCTCTATATGGACATGATATGATAGTATACTTAGAAAATCTTAAAGACTCAGCAAGAAAACTACTGGACAAAGTTGACCAACTCAGCAAGGTAGCAGGATACAAGATCAAAATACAAAAATCAATTTAATTTCTCTCAATGACAAAGAGAATATAAAACTGGAGCTAAAAAAACAATACTCATCGCAATAGCTAATCACAAGATTAAATACTTGGGAGTAAATCTAACTAGAAATGCAAAGGATCTGTTCAAAGAAAATTATAAAACATTACTACAAGAAACAAAAAGAGACCTGGAGAAATGGAAGAATATACCTTTTTCATGGATAGGAAGACTCAATATTGTGAAAATGACAATCCTACCAAAGGCAATCTACATCTTCAATGCAATCCCAATACAAATACCAATTTCATTCTTCAATGAGATGGAAAGGGGAATATCCAATTTAATTTGGAATGGAAAGAGACCCTGAAAAAGTAAATCACAAGGTAGGAAGCATCTCAGTCCCTGATTTCAAGTCCTACTACACTTCCATGGTAGTCAACACAGTGTGGTACTGGTACAATAACAGACACATAGATCACTGGAATAGAATTCAGAACCCAGACATCAGCCCTTCTACCTATGGTCTACTGATGTTTTACAAGGAGATGAAATCAATTAAGTGGAGAGAAGACAGCCTTTTTTACAAATGGTATTGGCCAAATTGGAAAACCATCTGCAGAAAACTCAAGCAAGACCCACACCTCACAGCATACATTAAAAAACCAACTCAAAATGGATCCAGGACCTAGGACTAAAACTGATGAATATAAACTTCATTAGAGAAAAGCTTGGAAGGACTCTAGAAGCTGTAATCCACAACATGAAAAGTCTTCCAAGCATCTTGAAAATTCTACAAGGAGAGGATAAAATAGATGAATGGGACCTTCTAAGAATCAAATCCCTATACACATCCAAAAACCTCTCCAACAAGGTTATAAAGGATGCCACAGACTTGAGGGGGGGGGGATTGGTAATGACATGTCTGGTAAGGGACTTATATCTAGAATTTATAGAATACTCGAGCACCACAACAAGATAAAGGTAAACAACCCAATTGAAAAATGGGCACAGAATATGAACAGACACTTCGCAAAAGAAGACATTCAGATGGCAAACAAACACATGAAGAAATGTTTAAAATCCCTAACTCTAAGTGAGATGAAAATCAAAACAACTATGACATATCATCTCACCCTAGTAAGAATAGCAAAATTCAACATAGCAGCAAACAACAAATGCTGGTGAAGTTGTGGAGAAACTGGAACCCTTATTCACTATTGCTGGGAGTGTAAAATGGTGCATCTACTCTGGAAGGCACTATGTCACTTTCTCAAAATGTTGGAAATAGAAAAACCATTTGACCCATCAAATCCATGACTGGGAATATATCCTAAAGAAACCAAAACTGCCACCCAAGCAGGTATATGCACACCCATATTTATTACTTCTTTGTTCACCATAGCAAAGAGTTAGAAACAACCCAGGTGTCCATCAGCAAATGAATGGATAGAGAAGCTGTTGTATATTCACACATTGAATATTATACAGCACTGAAAAACAAAGAACTCATGAAATATTTTACAAAATTGGTGACCCTGGAGGACATTATGCTGAGTAAAATATCTCAGTCACAAAAAGACAAATACTGCATAATGCCACTGTTATAAAACAGGACTGGCATGGGGGTTGGGCGAAAAAGAAGAAAAGAGGGTATAAATAATGTACATAACATTGAACAGACAAATAAGAGGAATATAAAAGAAATATATAATTAAGGTATTGGCATGACAAGAGTCCAGAATAAGAGGTGCATAGTAAGGTAGACTGGTGGAGGTTGGGGAGTTGGACCTGTATAACAATGAAAGAATTTTTTCCCAAATGAAAAAGCTAACTTGGGGGGAGCAAGGAGAAAAAGATGCAGCAATAAATGACTGGAAATCCAAGTTCTCTATAAACTTTCATTAAAATCTCAATAAAGAAAAATAAAAGAAGGGTGGACAGACTTCATTTCTTGAACTTTGGACATGTAGTCAGTAGGAACCAGTCCCTAGGAATGACATTTTTTGTGAAAAACAGGAAGATTCTCAGTGAGAGGGACTGATGCAGTGGCTGAAACAATGGGCTTAAACATAGCAATGATTGTGAGGATATCATAGTACTGAACAGTATTTCCTTCTGTATATACATTTAGGGTAAAAGTAAGTTAACACTGATTCAGTACTATGCAGCACAAAGAAACAATGATTTTTAAAATCATTATCTAGCTTGAGAGAAACTGGAGAGCATTATGCTAGGTGAACTCAGTCCCGTAGGGACAAATAGTGCATAGGACAATTATCATAGAAATAGAAAGATAACTAGTAAAGCTTGTGTGAGAATCCAAGGGGGGAATGGAGGAGCAGAGGGGTGAGGATGGGCAGGGGGGAATCATAGGGTCACACAATTTGATAGGAGGAGGGAGGAGTGGGTACAAGAAATGGGAAAGATCCAATGTGCAAAACTTTGTAAGTAAGCCAGTATAAAATGAAAAATGTTATTAAAAAAAGATAATAACCTGCATTATGTTGGTAACAAAACCTTGCTTGCTGAAAGTGAGGAGGACTTGAAGCACTTATTGCAGAAGATTAAGGAATGTAGCCTCCAGTATGGATTGTATCTCAATGTCAAGAAGACAAAGAGTCTTACCACTGGACTGATAGGCAACATCATGATGGATGGAGAGGAGATTGAAACTGTCAACAGCTTCAACTTGCTTGGATCCACAATTAACACACTTGGCACCAGCAGTCAGGAAATAAGATGCATTGCACCAAGAAAATTTGCAGTTAGGGACCTCTCAAAATTAATGTGGAGTAATTATATCAGTTTGAGGATTAAGGTGCATCTCATTCAGGACATAGTCTTTCTGATCACTTGCTATGCATCTGGGAGCTGGACAATGAAGAAGGATGACAGAAAAATAATTCATGCCTTTCCGTTTTGGTGTTGGAGAAGAGCATTGAACATTCTATGGACATATGGATGGCCAAAAGAACAAACAGATAGGTCTTGGAGAGAGTGTCACCAGATTGCTCCTTAGAGGCAAGAATGATGAGACTTTGTATCACCCTCCTTTAGGTATTAATTAGAGAGCATAAAGAAAGGAGTTATTCTGTTTTATTTGGTCTGGTAATTTGTATTAAAATTGATTGTTGTTGTTGTTGTTATGTGCCGTCGAGTCACTTGTGACTCATAGCGACCCTATGTACAACATCTCCAAATTCTGCTCTGTCCTGTGCCAATCACCCTGCCTCCGACACACCCATCCCGATTACCCCAGTCACTGAATCAATCCGCCTCATAGAGGGCCCTCCCTTCCTGCACTGTTCCTCCACCCCACTCACCTCACATATTTTGGGCATGTTGCTAGAAGGGGCTATTTCTTAGAGCGAGGCATGATGCTGGGAAGGGTGGAGGGACAGTGAAGGAGAGGAAGACTCTCAACCAGCCTTTAATTGTTTTGGGTGAAACATGCTTCTAGGTTGTATAACCCTGGTATGCCCACTTGCTGTACAGAGGTAACTCATGGTTGCTGTGAAGCCAGACACTAGGAAACTGATGAGTCAAATGCGAGAATGGTTACCCATGGTGGACAGGGTTTGATAGAACTCCCTGATTAAGACAAGCTTAGATGTAGGAGTGGCATCCAATTCCATAATAGCTTGCCTCTGGAAACCCTATGAACCCGGAAAAAGGACAAAAGTTATACAGGTGTCCAGGACTTTTGTTCATAGGGTCGCTATGAGTTGCCTGTGACTTGACAGCATTTAACAACAACCACCACCACTATTTGATACATAAGTGTTAACAAAGTTTTTATCTTCTTGATCTGTTGTGCTTTAATAATCATTATAAAGTGCTCTTTCTTGGCTTTATGGAGGTTTTCATCCTGAAGTCTATCTTATCACAGATTGGTCTTTCTGCTTTCTTATGGATGCCATTTGTTTGGCATATTTTTCCCACCATTTGGTTTTTAATCTTTCTCCTAGTTTCTTTTTTTTAAAAAAAATATTTTATTAATTTTAGTGAACATTTACAGAGATTTTGGATTTCCATTCATTCATTGTTGCACTATTTTCTCTACCCCCTCCCAGTTTGTTCCTCTCTCTTTTCTCCCCCCTTGAAAATCTTTTCTTAATTGTCCCATTGCCACAGTGCTTGTGAAAACCAGTTCTGATTAATCTCCTTTGTCAGTGTGTCCTTTACCATTCCCTATCACTCCTCCCTGAGAGAGATTGAGCCCTGATTCATAAAGAAAAGGGGACGGCATATTACCTTAGCTACTTCCTGCTGAAAAGGGACACTGTAGGTTTCAGGGTTAAGATCTTCTCTCACTACTCTAAAGAACCCCTTTAGCAACAGGAAACACGTAGACTATTGTGGAGATTGATTTTGGAATTTAGATGCATTGTTATCAATTGGGCTTAGCCATACATGTTCATGTCCTTGCAGATGCATCATGAAACTGTTGCAGCCTAGAAGACACAAATTTAACTAACAAGTTAAAAGTACATGAGTCAAAAATTAAGAGCAATAATATTCCAAGTAGAGGTTCTAACAGTGGCACAAATCAAGTTACAGAAGGAAGGTAGTTCTTAAAATAAAAGGCTTATTGACTAGCACTTTGTCTATTATAGTATAAAGGTTAGGAACCACAAGATGTAGAGGCTCAACTATGTCATTTATTATTCTTAAGTCCTGGACTAAATTCCATCTACCACTGGGTTGTTTTACATCTCAGAAGTCCACATGCAAGACAGAGGTGAAGTAAGGAACTGTTTATGAGGTTTTCTGTCAATTCCAACAACTAAGAAATAGTGAGAAGAGTTGGGACCTCAGAAGGCTTTTAGGACCAAATAACAGGCTCTTGTGTCCAGGAGAAAATGAATATACTTACCAGTAATGTTAATGCTCACCCACGGCTCTTCTGGGAGGATCTGAATCGTTGAAGCATCCTCCTTTGTTTCCAGCTGGGAGCTGGGGCCTGTCAGTCCTGTCAGCTATGAGGACCTAATATGGGCTGCCCTTGGCCATGTGTCCTTCAGATCCACACTTAAAGCAAGTGAGAAGGAGCTTCCTCTCTACACCCTTACTTATCTGTGGCTCTCATCTGTGAAACTGTCTACTGAAGTGGCCCAGCTTTCCACAGTGGAAGCAATTCTGACCTCCTTTATTACCTTTCGGTGGCATTGTTTATGAGTAAGGCTTCCTTTTCCTGACACAGGCCCTAAACTGGCAGCAAAAGCTGCCCCAATAATTTTGGCCATTCTCTGGTCTTTTCTCTTGCCTGTAGATCCCAGTTGTTAAAAGAGGGAAAAATTTAAACAAATATATAACAAATAATTTTGAACAATATAGTCTTTTAAGCTTAAGGCTAGAAATATTAACAATGTGATAATTTCCAATCCAGAGATACATGTTCCAATGCAGTTCCTATTTTCCATAAATGGTTTTGGTAAGAAGAATATTGTAAATGTGGATACCGTTCCACTATTCCTCCTCCATGCCATGATATAGTGTTATTAGCATGAGCAGTTATAAGTCCATTGCCTTCCTTACTCTAACCTAATTTTTTAATTCAAATTTATTATTAATTTCAGTAGAAAATTATAGACTTTGGATTTCCATTTATTCATTGTTGCACATTTCTCCCCTCCCAACCCTCCCCGCCAGAACACTACCCTCTTGGAAAATTAAAACAAAAATTCTTTTATTGTTTTAAAAACCCTCCCCCAGGTCCACTCCACCATGTAGCCTTCACTCTAGACTCCTGTCATGACAAACATACCTAATCACACATGCCTTTTAAACAGTTTTCTCCCTCATCTGTTTCAGTGCAGTATACATTATATACATTATTGAACCCATCTTTCTCAGTCTCTCCCCAACCCCAAGGTCAGTCCTATTTTACAACAGTGGCAGCATGCAGTATTTGTCCTTTTTTTACTGGGATACTTCACTCAGCATAATGTCCTCCAGAGTCACCCATTTTGAATAATATTGCATGAGTTCCTTGCTTTCCAATGCAGCATAGTATTCTATTTTGTGAATATACAACAGCTTCTCTATCCATTTGTTTGTTGATGGGCACTTAGGTTGTTTCCAACTCCTTGCTATTGTAAACAAAGCCACAATAAATATGGGTGTGCATCTCCTTGTTTCTTAGATGTGTGTGTGTATGTCTCTGTATCTCTGTGTGTGTGTGTGTGTGTGTGTGTGTGTGTGTGTGTGTGTTCTGCTATTTTTTCTCTTAATTGGTTCATTTAAGGTGTTCACATTAGGTATAAATCTTGACCAGGTTTTCTTGTTACCATTTTGCTGCATTCCTTTTTCTGTTGTTGCTCATTGGCTTTGGTTCATCCACTTTCCTTTGGTGTCTATGTGTGAATGATTTCCCTTTATATTTCTGTGCTGTTGGTCATGTTTTCATTAATTCCTTAAGTTCCTGCTTACTGCAAATGACTTGATTTCTCTTTCATATATGACAGACAGCTTTGCTAGATACAAAATGCTTGGTTGGCAATTGCCTTCTTAATATGCCATTCCATTGCTGACGTGCTCACATGGTTTTTGCTGAGTAGTCAGAGTTTAATCTAATTGTTTCTACTTTAGGGTAACTTCTTGTTTTTCTTGCACTACTTTTAGTATTCTATCATTGTATTTGATTTTGGAGAATTTTACTAAAATGTGTTTTGATTTTTTTCCTTTGGGGTCTAGTCTGATTGGTGTTTGCTGTGTTTCTTAAATTTGTAACTTCTTCAGTACCAGTTCATGTAACTCCATGTAGCTATATTTCTTCAGCCTCCCTGTCTCTGGGGTATTCAATGGGTCTACAATCTGGTCTGCTTTTTTAGGAGAAAGCATGTTTTGGGTGTTTTAGGCATTTTCTCCATATGTTTCAAACTGCCTGCTGCTTCCTTGACATTATGAAGTTCTTCTTGGTATATTTGAGACTGTCTCTTTTTGTACAGGGTTTTGTCCATTCCTTATCCTTGTGATGCTGTTGATAGAGTAGTAGACTATAAGTGCTGTCTTGATTCAATTTCCCAATGACAATCTTCCCAGCTAGTCTTCTATGGGTGGTTCTGCTCTTCATTCCTGGGGCAAGCTTCTTACACAGTTGTCCTTTAGGGTCTCTTCTTGTGCTCAGCTGTGGTGGGCCTGCCTTTCTGTCCTATCTTGTAGTTTGATGGAAGAAGGGCAATTTCTCCCAGAAGTAAGCAAAGTCCCCGAAGTGCATACCAAGATAGTTTGCTCCCCAAATATCAATAGGTGCTTGAGGAAACCTATGTATCTATCTCCTCTCCTCTTGTTGTTTGGGTATATATAGACTTTGCATGAATGCAATTAAATCTGGTAGGATTCTCATTCTTCTTAATATTATTCACAATTTCTTGTAATCCAAACAGTGAAATGCCTTTGTATAGTCAATAAAACAGAAGTAGATATCTTTCTGGTATTCTCTGCTTTCAGTCAAGATTCATCTGACATCAGCAATAATATTCCAAGTACCATAATCTCTTCAGAATAGAGCTTGAATTTCTGGTAGTTGCTTGTTGATGTACCCTTCGAGTAACTTTTAATAATCTTCAGCAAAATTTTACTTGCAGGAAATATTAAGGATACTGTTCAATCATTTCCATATTGCACTAGGTCACTGTTTTTGAGAATGGGAACAAATATGGATCTCTTACAGTCAGGTGACCAGGTAGCCATCTTCCAGTTTTTGTTGTTTGTTTGTTTGTTTGTTTTTGCATAACCTCATGAACACATTTAGAACAGAAGTTTGTTGAAATACCTCAATTAGTATTCCACAAATTCTGGTACCTTACCTTATCTTTAACAAGTGTCTTCAGTGCAGCTTAAATGTCTTCCTTTGCTACATTAGTTCTTAATCACATGCTCCTTTCTGAAATGGTTCCCTGTCAACAAATTCTTTTTAGTACAGTGATTCTGTGTATTCCTTCCACCTTCTTTTGATGCTACCTGCATCATTCAAGATTTTGCCAATATAATCCTTCAGTATGACGAAGGCTTAAATTTGTTCAGTTCTTCCACCTTGAGAAATGCCAAGTCTGTTCTTGTTTGGGGTTCAAACTCCAGCTCTTTGCACAATTTGTTATGTTTTTGCTATGTGGTATTAAGTTAGAACTGATTAATAAACTGACTTGTAGCTCATCATCCTCCAGTGGGTTTTCAGAGGTTGTCAATCGCATGGGAAAAGAATGTTCATCTTTCTCCTGCAGAGGGGCTAGTGGACTAGAACTGCCTGCCTCTGAGTTGGCAGTACAAATCCTTACCACCACTAGGTCTCCAGAATTCCCTCATTTCCTTATAATACATTGCTTGCTTCTCAAGCTGTCCTTTGAAATCTTCTGTTCAGCTCTATTACTTAAGTATTTCTTCCTAGTGTTTTCATTTCTCTACATTCTAGAGCAAATTTCAGAGTTTTTTCTGATACTCATTTAGGTCTTTTCTTTCCCCTCTATCTTTTTAATGATCTTTTGCTTTTTTTCCATGGATATCAATTCACGATTCATCTAATATTCAGTCATTAATGTTCAATGCATCAAATCTATTTTTGAGAATTCTTTAAATTCAGTTGAGAAAGACTCAAATAGTAATAAGGAGGCTGAGTATAGATAATGGTATGGAGGAGCTGGCAGAGAGGTGATTTGACATGGGTACTTTCAGAAGTAAACCAAAAGATGGTTGAACATTGCCAGGTGAAGAGAAAGCATAAAGGTGACTGGACATTGGCACTGAGGAGAAGCAGATTCCAACCCTGCAGCCACATCAGGCCCTAATAGGCAGTTTGACTCTTTACCAAACAGACTGAGCAGTCTGGAGCATCAGTGCTATGACTACATCCCTGACTGTAAAAGTTCCATCCCTTTTTCAGGGGGAGAAGTAGGTGAAGAAATACCAGAGAAAGAGGAAACCCAGAAGTGGCAGATGGTAGGAACTGAAAGGACCACAATGTAAAGATAGAGAGAAGCTTGTAAATACAAGATAGAATTTTTTTTTTTAGAATGAATGGTCTGGATTCTAGGCTAGGTGTGGGGCAAGAGGCAGAGGGACAGAGTCAGAATTGAGGCACAGTGACTCAGGTGTAGACCTGGTGTTATTGAAGGCTTACGGGTCAAATGAGGTGCAGTTGAAAGTGAAGTTTTGTTCCTATAGAGTGTGAGATGTCTGAAAGACACCCAAGTGAAGATGTCAGTTAGCAGGTGAGGAGGAAGATACGGCTGATGCCATTGCTCTGACCAATTGTTAGGATAGGCTACAGGCATAGAGAGAAGAGACCCCAGAACCCAGCCTCAAACAGAAAGGCTGGGAAAAGGAAAAAAAATCAGCTGGGATCAATAGCCACCAGAGCAATCTGGAAATCAAACAAGAGAAGTGCATCATGAAGCAGTAGCAGTGGCAAAGTTTAACAGAGCAGCAAGTAATAAATGTTGGAGTAAATGTGGAGAGATAGGAACAGGTATACACTGTTGGTAGAAGGCAGTTTGGCCATTTCCTCAAAAAAGCTGAACACAGAAATTCCATTTGACCAGCTATTCCACTGCTTGGAATATACTCCAAGAAAATGAGTACTGACACTCAAAGGGAAACTTGTACACTAATGTTCATAGCAACATTATTGACCATTGCAAGAGCATGGAAATAGTCCAGATGTCCAATACAAACAAATGGATTGAGAAATCATGGTACATTCACACAATGGAATACTACACATTATACAGGAGCAATGATTGTTAAAATCACTACTTAGCTTGGCAGGGACTGGAGAGTACTATACTAAGTGAACTAACTCAATCCCATAAGGACAAACTCTGTAAAAGGCCATTATTGTAAAAATAGAAAGATAACTAGTAAAGTGTGTATGCAGAGGGGTGAGGATGGGTGGGTGGGTAATCACAGAGTCACACAATTTGATGGATAGAGGGAGGAGTGAGTAAAAAAAATGGGAAAGATCCAGTGTGCAGAACAATATATATGAACTTTGTAAGCAAACCAGTATAAAATAAAAATTTAAATTTAAAAAAAGAAGGAAGCTGAATCTGGATGGCTGAGACCCCAGGCTAGATGAGGACATGAGCAATGTCTGGGCAGTCTTGTAATGATGGGCACTGGTCACTGCAGATTGAATGAGGCAATGGGACAGAAACAAGGTGTGAGAGGACTGCAGAGAGAATGAATAGGTAACCATTTAGAGAAGTCCTGTCACAATAGGGTTCAGCTTAGTGAATCCTAATTTCACTGTGGCTGAAGGGTCTTGATGGCATCCACACAGGTGAGATAGTTCAGTAGAGCATGTGACAGAGCACAGAGGCTTCAGGACCTAAAAGGAGGGGATAGCCTTGAGAAGAAGGGGCCTTTTTCTCATGTAACACAAGAACAGCGATAATGAAGGAAAATGTAGGAGTTGAGTGTGGGGAAGAGAAAGACGCGTTTTACAGCCCCTGATCCCTCTTTGTGAGTGTTGAATGTCATCAGGGGTAAGGGGCTTTTGGAAATGAAGGACTGGGCAGGCTTGGAGAGGGCTCACCTTCAGGCTGAGAGAGTGAGTTCAGCCATCATGGGTGGTCTCTCCTCCATGCTGCTCCAGACTTAAGGATGGCAGGGCCCAAAAGGCCTCCAGGAATGGAAGCAGGGTCTGAAGACACCTCCAGCAGGTTAGCAGGAGCTGGTCACATTGATTTGGACAGGACAGAGGGTTTACATGGTAACATTCCAATGCCACATTGGTTACCAAGTGAGGGTGACAACAGGAGGGCAGGGACCTGGGCCTTCGCTCCTCCACACCTCCACTCCAACCTGTTTATAGCCAGATGGTACTAAAACAGTCAGCACAAGAAAGGAAAGGAATACGTATCCTGGGCACCTGCTCCTTGCCAAGTACCCTCTAAAATTATAAAATTGTATAGCCCTGTGAGTGGCACACTATGCCCACATTTTACAGATGAATAAAGCTGAGCCATTTTCCCAGTGCTGCTTGCTTCTGGGGTCAGTGAGCTTGGTTCCAATTCTGGCTGTGGTGTATGACAAGACGCTTATCCACTTGTGCTACATGTATACCTGTAAGGTGAAAACAAATAGCTAGACCTCCCTCACAGGTAACTGGGTAGTGCTGAGCTCTCAGTAGGTGGCTGGCACACAGTGGGGCTCACTCAGTGGAGCCACAGTGAAGGCCAGCATGCCAGGGTGCAGGTCTGAGTGTAGTGTGCCCCACCCGATGCCCTCTCTTATGCACATACCGGATGGAGAGGCGAGTACACCTGTAGCTGAGTCTAAGAGACCATTTCTCTCTGCTGATTTATTTTTAGGTCAGCAGGAGAGAAAGGCAGGAGGTCAGGCAGATAAAATAAAAAGAGGGGGACCATAGCAGTGAGGAGAGATTAGGGACCAGAAAGGGAAAGAATGTCAAGGTTGTGAGAGTCAGGCTGCTGAAGCCACTGAGACTGGACATGCAGACCATGCCCTGGCTTCTAAGCTTGGACAAGAGGTACCAGGAAGGCCTTAATCTCCAGAAAACTGTTTCCTGGTTCTATCAGGCTACCACTGTGTCCCCACTCCTGCCATCAGTACTTCGCCTTTCGGTGACACTTGCGTTCAAACCAGATCATGTGTCCCAAGTTATCACCACTGTGTCACCATCCTCACCAGCTGAAGTCTTCTGGATTCTAAGGTCTACCTGGAAAAAGATCCCTGGATGAAAAGCAGTTCTGTCATTGCACCCTGAGTGGGTGCCTGCAGCACAGAAAGTTCTAGGATGAAGATGGAATGTGAGGGGACAGGGATGCAAGGGAGAATATCTGAGGTGGGTCTAGAGGGAGAGTAATGGTCAAGACTCAGGGTTGAAGCCTTGCAGAAAAGGCTTCAAAATGTGCTATGTCCAACCTGCTCATTTTCAGACATCAAAACTGAAATTAAACAAGGTGAATTTGGGAAAGGGAACTGTGTCTGAGAACACCCTGCAGAGCAATGGCTAAGCTGGCCCCATCAGTGCTAGGACCAGTTGAGGGAGTCAGCTGGCCTTCTCTTTCACTCTTAGCCACAGAAAGGCTCTGGGGATCACCATATCCTTTTGGGGGGGGTGAGTACAACACCCAAGATGTGCCAATACCATACAGCACTGACTTTGCCACCTTCAAAACATCCAGCCCCCTTTCTCCCAGGAGAGCCCTCAGATGCAGGGCAGATAAAGGTCCTAGTCCACCATCTTCCAGGATTCCTCCCACTCTACATCACAAATAGCAGAGGCTAAAATGTGGCCCCTGCATTTAAGTGTGGAGGTCTACAGTGTCAGGTGGGCAGTACCAGCAAGTCCATGTGTCTGGGAGATACATATGTCGGTTCTCAATCTCCAGGAACTGCCAGAACTGGGTCGAGAGGGGAGCAGGACCATGCTAGGAGCTGAGACAAGAGGCTTGAGCTTGCCCTGGCCAGTTGCCACTTTAGGAGACTGTAGAAGCCAAGACACAACAGTGATAAGGAATATCAGTATGGCTGTTAGAGCAAGGGAAGGTCAGCAGCACAGGCTGCCTCCAAGGCTCCAGCAGGGTCCGCACTGATGGCCCCAAAGCCTCCAGGGGCACGAGACAGTTCTCCTTGAGGAGTCTATGCCATGAAATCGGAGGACATTCCTTTCAGAAGCCTCACAGTTTGATGGGGGCAGAAATAACCCAGACACTTGCATATCTACCTCCTGTGCAGTCCACACCCTGAGTGCCTGGACAGCAAGAAGAGTGGGTGTCCCCTGTAATGGTTCAGCTTCCCAGCCTGGAAGGCTGCTGGCCAACGTATGAGCAGCCACAGCAAAAATGGCTCCTCTAAAGGCAGCCAGGGAGTTCTTTTTTCTTCATGGAGGGACTAGTCCCTCCAAAGGGCCCAATTCCAGCTCTGCCCAGTCTTACATGCATGGTCAAGTTACTTCTGCTGGGCAGCTATTGTAGTCATCATGGTGTTTAGTCCCTCCTATCCCTGTGGACCCCATTCTTCAGGAGTACCTACCTGCTGCTAAGGTCCCAGGGGGCACAGACTTGTATGGCTCCTTGGGGCTTTCCAGCCATGCTCCAGGAATCTGGGGCCTCTGTGCTCAACATGTTTGCTACTGGCCAAACTCCTCAGCTGTTCTAATGGAGAAAGAGATAGTGTTCTTATTCCAAAAAGATTTAACAACCTCAAAGCCAAAAAAAGTAGTTCTACTCTACCTTAAAGCATTGTAAGATGACTCAGACTCCACTTAACAGCTTGCTTCTTTGGGGCCTGATTGTGTGCACCCATCAGGTTCCAGACAGGGAAACAGAGCTGGGGCTGCATAGCCAGGGCTTAGTTGGGTGAACGGATTCTGCTTTGATCCTCTATAAGACTGAGGAAACTCAGAAGGGGTATAGAGCTCGCTATACCACCCACACAACCTTGCGCAGTACAAGGACATCAACATTGCAGAGTGAGCAAAGCTACCAGCTCGTGCACACCTCTGTGATGAGAGGTCGTCCATCCCACTCCTGGGGGCTCCACTGCAAGCGACTCCATCGGGGACAGATTGGTACTGACACCTGAAGTGACACTTTTAGGCATAATCTAGTCCAAGAAGCTACAGTCCCCACAAAGAAGTGTTGCATCCCTCACAGATACCAAAGGGAATGTTTAAATCTAGGATTTGTTGCCACTACCTCAGCTGCACTCCCCTTATCCCATAGCATTATCCTGATGCTGGTCCTAGGTGAGAAGCTCTGTGGTTAAGTACCAATGTGGCTGCAGCTGAATCTCAAACGTGTCCTTTGCCAGTCAGGGGGCCTTAGGTAAATTGTTTATTCTCTGTGCCTCCATTTCTTCATCTGTAAATTGGGACAATATAAGACTAACCCATTCTACTGGTACATTCTGTTTTGAGGACTGCTTCCTGGTCCAAGTATAGGTTTCACATGAGCACAATCAAGTGTTCTAGGATTCACATTCTTCTCAAGGTCAGCCACAATTTGTTACAATCCACACAGTCATATGCCTTTGCATAGTCAATGAAACACAGACATTCCTCTGATACTCTTTGCTTTCAGCCAAGGTCCAATATATTTGGACCAGGAAGCAGTCCTCAGAATAGAGCAAGAAAATACTTCCTGGCTCAAAATCAGGGAAGGAGTGCATCAGGGATGTGTCCTGTCTCCATACATTTTTAATTGGCATGCAGTGTAGATCATTCAGGAGGCTGAGCTTTATGGGAAGAATATGGCATTGGGATTAGAGGATGGTTCATCAACAACCTGCAGTACACAGATGACACAATTTTGCTTGCTGAAACTGAGGAGGACCTGAACTGTTTGCTGCAGAATGGCATGAACTGTAGTTTTCAATACGGGTTGAAGCTCAATATCAAGAAGATGAAGATTTTTCACCACTGGATCAATTGGCAGCACCAAGATAGATGGAGAAGAGATTGAAGTTGTTAACAGTTTCAGCATACTCATATCCACAATCAACAACACTCTTGGCACCAGCAGACAGAAAATCAAAAGACAAATTGGGTTGGGGAAGTCTGCTGTCAGGTACCTCTCCAATGTGCTAAAGAGTAAAGATGTTAGTCTAGGGATTCGTGTGCACCTGATCAAGGCCATGGTCTTCATTCATAATTACTTGCTATGCATCAAGGCGTACAAAGGCCAGATGAGTTGTGGGAGGATATCAAGGGTATCATCCAGGAAGAGTGCAAACGGTCATTGCAAAGACAGAAGAGGAAGAAAAGACCAAAATAGATGTCAGAAGAGACTCTGAAAATTGCACTGGAGCGCAGAGAAGCCAAAGCACAGGGAAGAATTCAAGATACTAAAGAGTTGAATAGA
>NW_006400186.1:137905-142275 GCF_000299155.1 Elephantulus edwardii | reverse complement strand
CCCTCTATGAGGTGGATTGATTCAGTGACTGGGATAATTGGGATGGGAGTGTCAGAGACAGTGCCATTGGCACAGGACAGAGCGGAGTTTAGGGCTGTTGTACATAGAGTCGCTATGAGTTACAGGTGACTCAACGGCACATAACAACAACAACATGCATCAAGGAGCTGCACAATGACTAAGGATGACAGAAGATGAACCAATGTCTTTGAGTTGTGGTGCTAGAGAAGAGAACATACCATGGACAAACAGGTCTATATTGGAGAGGGTGAACCAACTTTCTCCTTGGAGGCAAGGATTTTGAAGCTTTATCTTATATACTTTGGGCATGTGGCTAGGAGAGACCAGACCTTGGAGAAGGAAGGGTGGAAGACAGTGCAGGGGAGGAAAATCCCAGATGAAATGGATTGACACTGTAACTGGTGTAATGGGGAAAATTGTGTCAGAGTCAGTGAGGCTGGCTCAGGACAGGGCAAGCTTCAGAGCTGTTGTACATAGGGTAGATATGAGTTGTAGGTGACTTGAAAACACATAACAACAACTGGTACATTAGTGTGGAGTAGATTTACAGTGTTTTTAGCACCCCAGGTCATAGCCTTTACTCATCCCTCCAGCCTGGAACAGAATTTCCCATTGACTCAACTTTCAATCAAACAATATTCCATAAATTGAACAATAACTCCAAGGAGGTATACACTCCTTAGAACAATCAATCATAATAGCAATTTTACATACAAACTTTGTGAGTAAACCAGTGTACATATTGTTTTTAAGAACAGCAATTTGCCCAGGAAAAAAGTTCAGAAGGGTCAGGAAGGAAAGATGGTGCAAACAGTACATTCAAGGTTATTGGGTCAAGAAGCTGTGCTGCAATCCCAAAGGCACACGCTTCAAATCCACCAGCTGCTCTGCCAGAGAAGGATGGGCAATGTCTTGCTTACCATGCGATTTGTCTTGCTTGCCATGCATTTGAAAACCTGCTGGAGGGTTGGCTATGGGCTAGTTCTGACATGGTTATACATAACAACAACCACCACCATTGAGTGAAATCAATCCAGAGGTTTTCGGAGGCAATAAATGTCATGGAAAGAGATTGCCCATCTTTCTCCTGTGGAGCAGCTGGTGGATTTGAACCACAAGCTTTTGACTTATCAGCTCCATATCATTTGACTCCCAGAGCTCTCTGGTGCACAGAAGTGAGAAAAGTCTGTTACATTAATTGTAGGAGTCAGCCTGAATCAGGCCACGGTCTTTTCAAGCACTTGATTTGCATCTGAGAGCTGAATATATCCACAAAATTTATTTGGCTGATGGTATAGTTTAAGTCATCTGCATCTTTGGTAAGTTTCTTTCCATTTGACCTATCCTTTGGTAAGAGTGATGTGTTAAAATATCCCACCAGTATTGTAATACTTTCTATTTCTATTTTTTTTAAGTCCATTGGTCATTGTTTTATGTACTTTGCAAGGATATCATTTGGTGCAAATATGTTGACCTAGGTTATGTCTTCTTGGTCAATTGTGCCTTTAATCATTAAATAGTGCCCTTTCATCCTTTATGCTGCTTTTCATCCTGAAGTATATTTGATCAGAGTTTATTTAGTATTGCCATTCTTGCTTCCTTTGGGTGACATTTACTTGGTATTTCACCCCCCCCCCAGCCTTTGAGTTTTAGTCTGTCTTTTTCCTTATTTCTTAGATGTGTCTCTTGTAGGCAACATATTGGGGGGCCTTTGCTTTTTATCCATTCTGTTACTCTTTTGTCTCTTGATTAGTGCATCTAGTCCATTCACATTAAATCTGATTATTGATAGGCCAGGTTTTATCGGTGCCATTTTGTTGTGTTTCTGTTTTTGTTGTTGTTGTGGATTCTAATTACAATGGTCTATCCACTTTCCTTTGGTGTCTCTGTGTAAATGACTTCCCTTAAAAGTTCTTGTAGATTTGGTCTTGTTTTCACAGATTCCTTAAGTTCCTTCTTTTCTACAAAGAATGTGATTTTTTCCCCCCCTTCATATTTGTTGGAGAGCTTTGCTGGATACAGGATCCTTAGTCGGCAATTGTTTCCTTTAAACTTTTTGAACATACTATTCCATTGTCTTTTTGCTCACATGGTTTCTTCTGAAAAATCAGAACTTAATCTAATTGCTTTTCCTTTGTAGATAACTCTTTGTTTTTCTTTCTTGCACTGCATGTAGTATTCTACCCTTATCCTTTATTTTGGGGAATTTGACTAAGATGTCTTGATGCTTTTCTCTATGGGTCTAGTCTATTTGGTGTTGCTAGGCTGTTGTTGGTTAGTTTTTTTGTTATTATACTAGTTTACTTACAAAATTCAAATACATTGTTTTCCAGAATAGGTTCTTCCAATTTCCTACACATATACTCCTACCCAACAAATTGTACAACCCCATGATTAATCCTCCCACTCCCCCTGCACATTCTCAACCCTCTGCTTCCACCATCCGTGCCCCTTGGATCCTTATATTCATTCTACAATAATGGTTTTACACAATATTTGTCCTTGTAATTGAGCTAGTTAATTTCAGTACTTCCAAAATTAGATAGTAATTTACAAAATCATTGCTCCTGCGTGCTGTCTAGTATTCCATTGTGTGAATGTACAATAATTTCTCAATCCATTCGTTTGTGATTGGACATCTGGTTGTTTCCATGTTCTTGCAACATGAAAAAGGCTGCTATGAACATTGGTGTACAAGTTCTCATTTTTTCAGGGTATATTCCAAGTAGTGGAATAGCTGGGTCATATGGAATGTGCTTTTTGAGGAAGCACCAAATTCCCTTCCAGAATGGGTATACCATCTTACAATCCCACCAACAAAATATAAAAGTTCTTTTCACCCTCTCAAACATTTATTACTTGCTGCCCTGTTAACCTTTGCCACTCTTACTGGAGTGAGATGGTACCTCATTGTAGTTTTGATTTGCATCTCTCTTACTGCCAGTGGTTTGGAGCATTTCTTCTTGTGTCTGTTGGCCATTCAAATACCTTCTTTTGTGAAAATTCTTTCCATGTCTTTTTCCCATTATGTAAGTCTTTTTCTTCTGGACGCTAGAAGTATTCTGTAAACTTTCATTATGAGATTCTTGTCTGAGATGGTATTACTAAATGTTTGTTCCTAGTTGGTAGATTTTCTTTTCACCCTGTGGGAAAAATTTTTTGATGCACATACGGATTTAATCTTTAGAAGGTCTCATTTATCAATTTTATCCTCTTCAGATTGTGTATTTCTGGCTGTATTTGGCAGTCTCTTTATACCTTAGACTGCACTTCTAAGCTTGATTTCAGTTTGTCTCTTATGAGCTTTATGGTTTTAGGCTTTACTGCCAGATCTCTGGTCCACCTTGAGTTGATTTTTTTGTATGGTGTGAGATGAGGATCCTGTTTCAGCTTTCTGCAGGTGGAAGTCCAGTTTTGCCAGCACCATTTATTGAAAAGGTTGTCATTACCCCATTTGATAGCTTTGATTTCCTTGTCTAATATCAGTTGACCTTAGATACATGAAATAAAAAAGTTCATTGAAACAAATGATATTGAAAATACAGCTCACCAAAACCTCTGGGACACACCTAAAAGAGTCCTCAGGGGTCAATTCATAGCAATAGACACACACATAAAAAAGGAAAAAAGAAGAAGAATCAATGATCTAACTCAACACCTTCAGCAAATAGAAAAAGAATAACAATTTAATCCTAAAACCTCTAGTAGAAAGGAAATTATAAGGACAAGAACTGAAATCAATGAGATAGAAAACAGAAAAACAGTTGAAACCATCAATAAGACCAGGAGCTGGTTTTTCGAAAGGGTCAATAAAAATGACAAACCACTGGCAAATTTGACAAAAGAAGGGAAAAAAGAGAAGACTCAGATAACTTGATTAAGAAATTATATACATGGTATCACAACAGAACTAGAGGAAATTAAATCAATACTATCAGAATACTACAAAAAGCTAAACTCTGATAAATTGAAAAACCTAGATAATATGGTGCATAGTGCTTGGAACATGGAATGTGAGAACCATGAATGTAGGAAAATTAGAAATTGTGAACACATAAATATTGACATATTAGGCATTGGAGAGATGAGATGGACAGGCATGGGGCATTTTGACTCAGATGACCATATGATATATTACTCCGGAGATGAAAAGACAAGGGAAAATGGGGTTGCCTTCATAGTAAAAAAAGTAATTTCTAGATCCATCTTGAAGTACAATATTGTGAGTGACAGGATTATATCCATACGCGTACAAGGAAGTCCAGTGAATACCACTATCATTCAGATATATGCACCAACAACCAGAGCCAAAGAAGAAGAAATAGATGATTTCTACCAACTTTTACAGT
>NW_006400186.1:128508-135830 GCF_000299155.1 Elephantulus edwardii | reverse complement strand
GGGTGGAGGGACAGCGCAGGAGGGGAAGACCCTCTATGAGATGGATTGATTCGGTGACTGGGGTAATCGGGATGGGTGTGTCGGAGGCAGTGCGGGCAGCGCAGGACAGAGCAGGGTTTAGGGCTGTTGTGCATAGGGTCGCTATGAGTCGAAAACGACTTGACGGCACATAACAACAACAACAACAACAACAGATAATGTGGACAAATTTCTTGAAACACATCTGCTATCCATATTGACAAGGACAGATATAGAACACTTAACCAGACTCATCACATGAGAATAAATTGTAAAGGTCATAAAATGACTTCTCCATGAGAAAACTCCTGAACCAGATGGTTTCACAGCTGAATTTTACCAAACATTCAGAGAGGATTTAGCACTCATTCTACTTAAATTATTTCAAAAAATTGAAAAAGAAGGAACACTTCCAGAGAGTCTTTCTATGCAGCAAGCACAACCCTAATACCAAAACCAGGCAAAGATATTACCAAAAAAGAATACTACAGACCAATATCTCTCATGAATATAGATGCAAAATCCTAGCCAATAGAATTCAAAGCATATTTTTAAAAAACAATAATAATTCACCATGACCAAGTGGCATTCACAACAGGTATGCAAGGATGGTTCAACATAAGAAAAACAATCAACCTAATTCACTATATTAACAGCAATTAATAAGAACCATATGATCTTAGCAATTGATGCAGAAAAAGCATTTGACAAAATAGAACACCTCTTCCTGATAAAGACACTCAGCAAAATGGGAATAGAAGGGAATTTCCTCAACCTAGTGAAAAGTATATATGCAAAATCAAGAGCCAACATCCTTCTCAATGGAGAAAGACTAAAAGCATTTTTCTTGTGAACAGGGACCAGACAAGGATGCCCACTGTCACCATTTCTATTCAATATTGTATTGGAAGTGATTGCTAAGGCAATATGACAAGAGAAGGAAATAAAAGGCATCCAAATTGGCAAAGGGATGGTTAAAATGTTGCTATATACAGATGATATGATATGGTATGATATATAATATGAGATATGATATGGTAATATATGATATGATATGATATGATATGATATATGATATGATATATGATAGAAAACCCCAAAGAATCAACAAAAACACTGATAAAGTTAGTAAATCAATTTAGTAGAGTGGTAGGATTTAAGATCACTATCCAAAAATCAGTAGGATTCCTCTATAGTAACAAATAGAACTCACAGAAGAAAAGCAAGAAAGCAATACAATTTACAATAGCAAACCACAAGTTGAGATGCTTGGGAGTGAACCTAACTAGAGATACAAAAGCCCTATACAAAGAAAACTACAGAGCATTTCTGCAAACACAGTAGAAGAGCTAAAGAAATCAGAAAATATGCCCTGTTCATGGATAGGAAGACTCAATATCATGAAAATGACAATCCTACCAAAAACAATCCGCGTGTTCAATGCAATCCCAATCCACATACTAAATTCATTTTTCAAGGAGATTGAAAGGGAAATTTTCAAATTTATTTGGAGAGGTAAGAGACCCCAAATAAGCAAAATACTTCTGAGAAACAAAAATGAGGTGGGAGACAAATCACTCCCTGACCTCAAAACCTACTACACATCAGTAGTAACTGAAACAGCATGGTACTAGTACAATATATTCTACAAGGAAATCAAAGCTGAGCTTCCTAAACATGGACTTCCTCCTTTTTAATAATACCTGGGAAGTTTTCTTCTAGTACTTTTCCCACAATTTTCCCTGTCCCTCCTGTGGTCTGGAATTCCAATCACACATATGTTATTTCTTTTGATGTCATCTTACGTGATGTTTTCTTCATTTTCTTTGTTTCATCTCTGATTTTTCTTCTAGTATATTTCCATTTAGATTCTTCCAGCTCACTGGTACTCTGCTCCATCTCTTCAGTTCTAGTTTTCTGTCCCTCTAGCATATTAAATGCTTCTGACATTTCAATCTTAATATTCTTTCTGGGAAAATAATATTCTTTCTGGATTGTATTTTCATGCATTTCTGTTCTTCCCAATACTACTGTGTTGGCTGAATCCTCTCTATCTTGTGATGATTTTTTTTTAAGTTCTTGTACCTCTTTATAGTTTCAAATTTACAAGTTCCATAAATTTCTGGCTCTGGCTCTGGGTCTTAATGGCTTCCACTGTGTCTTCCATGATTTGCACCTTCTTGTATAGCTTTTCAAATAAATCCTCATCATTATATTTCTTCTGACCACTAGGATATTCCATTATTTGTGGCTTCAATAGCTGTTCAAGTGCCTCCATAACTGCATGTATCTTCTGCCTTCTTGCCCCTGGGGTATTCATTGGATCTGCAATATTCTCTTTTTTTCTTTGTTTTTCTTTTTTCTTTTTTTCTTTAGAAAGCTTAATTTGTTGTGGTTTTTTTTCCACAATGTTTGAACCTACCTGGTGCTTTCTTTACATTATGTGTAGTTTTTCTTGATAAGTGTTAGACTGTTTCTATAGTGTCTGCATAAGTTGTGGGTAGTGCTTATATTTTTTTATGTTATTTATTAATTGCAGGCTTAAAATATTTAATCTATGGGGTGAGCCACTCACTCTAATGAGAGTCCTTTCTAGGAAAATTGTCTTTCCTAAAGTCCTTCCAGTTCTTTCTGGTCTGCCCTACAGCCCTGCAGAAATCTCACCATAATGCATTCGCTTCTCCCAAACTCTATCATCCTCCTTCCTTTATAGAGTGGCTGAGGGTTGGGAAGCCAAGTGTTCCATTTGAGCAAGCAGTTTCTGTCCAAGGAAGTTTCAGGTCCACTCCCTTTCTTACAGATCCATGTATCTGCTGAGAAAATCTTTCCCCCCTCCATCTCAAATTCTCTTGTCCTATTTGGCACCTGGGATGGCCCCTCAGCCACAGAGGCAAAGATCCCAAATGGAGAGACTCTTAAGTTTCAGTCCCCTCTTTCCCCATCTCTGGGAAAGTGCATCTCACCTGATGACACTTTCTCTCCTGAAGCTTAATGTCTTCCTTTGTCTCTGAAGTGGCATGACTTAAGAAGTTTTCCCAAAATTATAATTAATAAGAGTGTGATGATAAGGGGCATCATTGTCTGGTCCTGTTCAAAAGAGAAATGCCTTTAATTTCTTTTCATTGAGGATGATATTTACTATTGATTTAGCATGTGTGCTTTTAACAATGTTAAGGAAATTCTCCTCTACTCTTATTTTATTGAGTGTTCAAATTAGAAAAAGATGTTGAATTTTGTCAAAAGTCTTTTTATGCATCAACTAAAATGGTGATGCGGTTCTTGATCTTTGTTTTATTGTGGTAGGTTATATTGATTCTTTTTTTTTTATGTTGGAGTGTCCTTGCCTATTGATTACAGTCCCATTTGATCATGATGAATTATTCTTTTGATATGCTCCTGGAATCTATTGGTTAGGGTTTTGCTAATGATTTTTGTGTCTATGTTGAGAGTACAATGGAATGCTAGGAAAACAAACAGATCCATCCTGGAAAGGGTTAAACCAGGTGGCTCCTTGGAGACAAGGATTCTGAGGCTCCATCTAGCATACTTTGGGCATGTTGTAAGGAGAGACTGGCCCTTGGAGAAGGACATCATGCTTGGGAGGGTGGAGGGACAGTGCAGGAGTGAAAGACCCTCTATGAGGTGGATTGATTCAGTGATTGGGGTAATTGGGATGGGTGTGCCAGAGACAGTGTGATTGGCACAGGACAGAGCAGAGTTTAGGGCTGTTGTACATAGGGTCACTATGAGTCACAAGCGACTTGACGGCACATAACAACAACAACAATGATGTTTAGGAGGAATGTTAGTCTGTACTTTTCCTTTGTTGTTGTTGTCTTTACCTGGTTTTTGTGTCAGGCTTATGTTTGCTTCATAGAAAGAATCTGAGAGTATTCTGACTTTTTCTATACCATTAAATAATTTAAATAAAACTAGTGAGAGTTTTTTCAATGTTCAATAGAATTCATCTGTGACATCATTTGGTCCAGGACTTTTTTTTATTTTGGGATTTTTTTATGACCTGCTCAATTTATTTTTTTTTCTTCTTTTTTTATTCATTAATTTTAATGAAAGTTTACAGAGACTTTGGATTTCCATTCATTCATTGTCGCAATTTTTTCCCTACCCAACCTCCTCCCCCCCAGTTCACTCTTCTTTTTAAAAAGTAAAAGAAAAATTCTTTCATTGTTATACAATCCCAGCCCCCAAATCGACTCTACTAATGTGTCCATTTTTCTGAATTTTCAAATTCATTGGAGTACAACTTTTCATAATATTATAGTATTATCGTTTTTATTTATCCTTTTTATTTATCTATCCTGTTGATCCTGTTGTGACAACACTCCATATACTTATTTCAATTATTTGTGTATCTTTTTTTTTCTTTAGGTTTGCTTTTTCTTTTTTTTTTTATTAATTTTAATGAACATTTACAGAGATTTTGGATTTCCATTCATTCATTGTTGCATTTTTCTCCCCGCCCACTCCTCCTCTCCAGTTCGCTGTTCTCTTTGAAAAGTAAAAGAAAAATTCCTTCATTGGTATACAATCCTAACCATTCCCCAGCCCCCGTCCCTTCCACACCCCACCTCCCGCCCTGAGTACATTTTACTATGCAACTTTCATTCTGGACTCTTGAGCTAACCATAATGTTGTTGTTGTTGCTGTTATGTGCCGTCGAGTCGTTTGCGATAATAGCGAACCTATGTACAACATCCCTAAACTCTGCTCTGTCCTGTGCCAATCGCACTGTCTCTGATACACCCATTCCGATTACCCCCAGTCACTGAATCAATCCACCTCAAAGAGGGCTTTCCCCTTCTGCGCTGTCCCTCCACCCTACCCAGCAAGATGTCCCTCTCCAAGAACCTGTCCCTCCTTGGAACATGTCCAAAGTATGTTAGATGGAGCCTCAGAATCCTTGCCTCAAAGAAGCAGCCCGATTTAACCCTTTCTAGGATGAATCTGTTTGTTTTCCTAGCAGTCCATGTTACCCTCAATACTCTTCTCCAGCACCACAGCTCAAAGGCATCAATTCTCCTTCTATCCTCCTTAGTCATTGTCCAACTCTCTGATGCATAACAAGTGATAGCAAAGACCATGGCCTGTATCAGAAGCACCTTAATCTCCATAACACCCTATCATATATTGCTTTTTTCTTAGTTAGATTTGTCAATGGTTTGTCAATTTTATTGATCCTTTCAAAGAACAAATCTTGGTCTAATTGATAGTTTCACTTGTTTTTCTATTTTCTATGTATTTCAGCCCCATCTTTATAATTTTATTTCTTTTAGAGATTGAGGTTTGTTTGATGTTCTTTTTCTATTTTTTAAGATGCTGGCTTAAGTAATTTATTTCATATTTTTCTTAGTTTTTAACATGTATACTTATTGCTCTAACTCATCTGTGATTACTGCTTTTGCTGTATCCCAGAGGTTTTGGTATGTTATGTTTTCATTCTCATTTATTTCAAGTAACTTTTAAATTTCTTTTATTTATTTCTTCTTTTACCTAAACAAGGTGATCAAGAAGGATGTTATTTAGCTTTCACTTCCTGGATTGGTTTTTGTGGGGTTTTTTTTATTGGTTTAAATTTTCTCCTGTATTGTCTTGTTGATTTCCAATTTTACAACATTGTGATCTGAGGTCTGTTGTAGTATATCAATGTTTTTAATTTCTTGAGATTTGCTTTGTAACCTAACATATGATCTATTATGGAGAATGTTTTATGCACACTGGAGAAGAATACATATTGTGTGCTTTTGGGGAGTGCTATATTCTGTATATGTTTATGCTGTTTAAGGCTTGCTTACTTCTCTCTCTCTCTCTCTGTGTGTGTGTGTGTGTGTGTGTGTGTGTGTGTGTGTGTGTGTGTGTGTGTGTTTACTTTCTCACTTTGCATGATACTTAGAAAATGTTCTCCTAGTAACTTTTCCACAATTTCTTGGTGCTTTTCCTCCTCCGTCTCCTCCTCTACCTCCTCCTTCTTCACTTCCTCCTCCTCGTCTTTCTTTTCTTCCAATTACTCAAATGTTCTTTCTTTTGGTGGTGTCATACATAATTTTTTTTTCTTTCATCATTTTCCTTCCTTCTTGTTTCTGATTTTTCCTCTATCAGGTTAGAGCTGAGGGCTTGATCTTCTGCTTCACTTATTCCGTGTTCCATCTCTTCAGTTCTATTCTTCTGTCCCTCCAACAGGTTGACAGCTTCTGAAATACTGGTATCATTATTATTATTATTCTGATTGTAGTTTCTTTTTCTTTAATTATTTCTAGTATTTCAGTGTTTTTATTTGCTTTGTTTATACTAATAATTTTTTTTACATTCTTCTAGAGCTTATTTTTTTTTGGTGGAGTTTTTAATTCCTTGTTTTTTCTTTCCATTTGTGAAGACAATTGATCATCATTCTTTTGTATTCCCTGTCAGAGAATTCCATCAGACTTTCCTCCTCCAGGAGATTCACTGTCCCTTTGTTATGATCTTTTTTTTTTTCTGTGATATTTGGCTTTGGATTTTTTTAGGGTTTGATGTTATCTGCTGCCTCTGGGACATTATAATGGCATTGCTATTGTTGATTGGTTTTTAATCTCCTTTCTTTGATATGTGTGTGATACTTAATGGAGTGTCTGTGAAATTATCTGTTTGCTACTTGTGTGATGCTGCTGATTAGGAGCAAGAGGGGCAGGGGAAGGACGATGATTGTGATGGTTGACATCCAATGCGAGACAGGCAAAGTTTGTGCTGAATCTTACTCTGATGAACTCTGTTGTTCTGTGGAGTTGTCATTAAGGGTAGTACAGGCCCATTGAAGAGGGTGGATTGTTGTCTTTCCTTGTTGGGCCTTGACAGAACTTGCTGGGTCAATTAATTTCTAAATTCTTGATTCTCTATTGGTCAGAAACTCTCTGTGAATCTTAGTATTTCTTCTTTACTGTGATTCCTGTGTTATCGTACCTTTGAAGGCCTACAACAATGAAACATGTTGCCAAACCACGAATCAATGGCCTAAACTCACGAGCTTTTCTTTACAGAGAGTCAGGTAAACCTTGAGATGTCAACTTCTGAGAACCCATCACAGGATCACCTCTCTGAATTTCTGAGTCTTTGTATATCTGAATAAAGACATTCTCTGTTCTTAGAAGACTCTATATCCTTCACTGAATTCTTGTGATCACATTCCTTTAATTTTTTTGTCATTTTATTAATTTATTTTATGTTATACTGGATTATTTACAAAGTTCTAATACCTTGTTTTTCACACTGTATCTTTCCCAGGACTCTCTCTCTCTCTCTCTCTCTCTCTC
>NW_006400186.1:125973-128237 GCF_000299155.1 Elephantulus edwardii | reverse complement strand
TGTGAATGTACCATAATTTCTATGCAGCCTTCAGTATGGATTGCATCTCAGTATGAAGAAAACAAAGATTTTTACCAATGGACAATTTAAAAATGGTTGGAGAGGAGATTGAAACTGTCAACAGCTTCATCTTGCTTCGATTCATGATTAACAACACCCTTGGTATGAGCAGTCAGGAAATAAGGAGACACACTGCACTGGGAAAAATCTACAGTTAGGGACCTTTCAAAATTATTGAGGAGTACTGACATCAGTTTGAGGACTCAGGTACATCTGATTCAGGCCATACTCTTTCTGATTACTAGCTATGCATCCAAGACCTGGACGATGAATAGGGTGACATAAAAATAATTGATGCCTTTGAGCTGTGGTATTGGAGAAAACACTGAATATCCCAAGGAGAGTCAAGAGAAAGAATAGATATGTCTTGGAGAGGGTACAGCCAGAAAGCTCTTTGGAGGTAAGAACGAAGAGTCTTCACATCACATACTTTGGACATATTACTAAGAGGTGCTATTCCTTGGAGAGAGACTGTCGGAAGAGAGAGGCAGTTGGGAAGAGTAGACAGTCAGAAAAGGATAGGAAGACCCCCAATCAGGTAGACACAATGACTGCAGCAAGGGGCTCTTGTGTGTCAAGAAGTGTGAGGATGGTGCAGGACAAGACTGGGTTTAGATATTTTGTTCATAGGATTGTTATGAATCATACTCAAATCAATGACAACAGCAACAATCATAATTTCTCAATCCATTCAACTGTGGTTGGACATCGGGGCTGTTTCCATGTTCTTATGATAGTGAATAAAACTGCTATAAACATTGGTGTACAAGTCTCTGTTTGTGCCTCAGTTCTCATGTTGTCAGGATATATACCAAGCAGTGCAATAGCTGGGTCATATGGAATTTCTACCTCCAGGTTTTTGAGGAAGTGCCAAAATGCCTCCCAAAGTGGCTGAACCATTTTACAATCCCAGCGACAATGTAGAAAAGTGCAACAATGAATGAATGGAAATACAAAGTCTCTGTAAATTTTCATTAAAATTAATAATAATTTTTAAAAAGAGTTTCTGTATCACCACATTGTCTCCAATATTTATTACATGCCATCCTATTAAACTTTTCCACTGCTAGTATAGTGAGATGGTACCTCATTGTGGTTTTGATTTGCATCTCTCTTATTGCCAGTGATTTGGAGCATTTCTTCATGTGTCTTCATGCATTTAAATATCTTCTTTTGTGAAAATTCTTTCCATCTCTTTTGCCCATTTTGTAATTGTGTTATCAGTCTTTTTCTTCTGAAGGCCAGGAGTATTCTGTAAGCTTCCGTTATAAGACTCTTCTCTGAGATGGTATTGTTGTTGTTATGTGCTCTCAAGTCACTTGCAACTCATAGCGACCATATGTAGAAGAGCCTTAAACATTGCTCTATCCTGTGCCAACCTTGCCGTCTCCATCACACTCATTCCCACCACCCAAATCACAGACCCCATCCATCTTATCAATGGTCTTCCTCTCCTGAGCCGTCTCTCCACTCTCCCAAATATGTTGTCCCTCTCCAAGGACCAGTCCCTCCTTGCAACATGCCCAAAGTATGTCAGACACGAAGCTTCAGAATTCTTGATTCCAAGGAGCATTATGGCTTCACCCTCTTCAGGACAAACCTGTTTGTTCTCCTAGCAGTCCATGGTATATTCAACACTCTTCTCCAGTACCATAGCTCAAAGGCATCAATTCTCTTTATATCATCCCTAGTCCAACTCTCTGAAGACTATAGGCCGGATCAAGTGTACCTTAGACTCCATCCTGACATCGTTACTCTTCAGTACTCTTGAGAGGTCATTCACATCTGACTTTCCCAGTGCAATTCGTCTCTTGGTTTCCTGGCTTCTGGTACCAAGAGTGTTGACTGTGGAGCCAAGCAAACTAAAACTGTTAACTATATCTCAATCTCTTCGCCATCCATACTGATGCTGCCAACTGGCCCAGTGGAGAGAATCTTTGTTTTCTTGATGTTGAGCTTCAATCCATATTGAAGGCTGCAGTCCTTGACCTTCTGCAGCAAGCAGATCAGGTCTTCCTCAGTTTCAGCAAGCAGGAGTCGTGTTATCTGCATAATGCAGGTTGTTGATGACTCTTCCCCCAATCCGGATGCCATATTCCTCCGTGTACAGCCCAATGTCTCGGATGATCTGTTCTGCATACAGATTGAAAAGGTATGCAGACAAAATACATCCCTAAAGGACCCCCGTCCTGACTTTGAACCAT
>NW_006400186.1:119884-125163 GCF_000299155.1 Elephantulus edwardii | reverse complement strand
CAGCTCTTTGATTTCTTGATTTCTTCCTTTATCTTATCTTTGGCTTTTCGGTGCTCTAATGCAATACTCAGAGTCTCGTCTGACATCCATCTTGGTCTTTTTTTCTTCTTCAGCCTTTGTAATATCTTTTGCATCCTCATGGATGATTTTCTTGATATCTTCCCAGAGCTCATTTGGTCTATGCTCATTGGTGCTCAAGGTCTCAAACCTGTTCCTGAGATGGTTTTGAAATCCGAGTGGGACAGACTTAAGGTCAAATTTTGGTTCCCGTGGACTTGATTTAATTTTCCTCAACATCAGCTTGAACTTGCATATGGTGGTCTGTTCCACAATCAGCACCTGGCCTGATTTTCACTACTAATATTGAGCTTCTCCAGTGAGTCTTTCCACAAATGTTATCGATTTGATTCCTATGCATATCATCAGGCGAGATCCATGTATATAGCCTGTGTTTATGTTTCTTATAAAAGGTATTTCCAATGAATAAATCATTGGATGTGCAGAATTCTATCATTCTATTTCCAGCCTCATTTCTCTCACCAAGCCCATGTTTTCCAGCTACTGATCCTTCTTCCCGGTTCCCAACATTTGCATTTCAGTCGTCCATTATTATCAATGCATCTTGATTGCATCTTTGATCAATTTCTGATTGCAAAAGTTGGTAAAAATCTTCCATTTCCTCCTCTTTGGCTCTAGTTGTTGGTGCATATATTTGAATGATAGTGGTATTCACTGGACTTCCTTGTATGCATATGGATATTATCCTATCACTCACCATATTGTATTTCAGGGACCTAGAAATGACTTTTTAATTATGAAACCAACCCCATTTTCTCTCACCTTTTCATCCCCAGCATAGTAGATCATATGATCATCTGATTCAAAATGTCCCATGCCAAGCCATCTCATTTTGCCAATACCTAGTATGTCAATATTTATGTTTTCCATTTCTTTCTTAACAATGTCCAATTTTCCTACATTCATGCCTCTCACATTCCACGTTCCAATCACTAGTGTCTGATTACAGCTGTTCCTCCTTCTTTGTGTTTCCATTTTTAAGATCTCAGTCTCAGCTGACATGTCTGCTAGTCCAAGTGCTAGTCTAAATGTGTTCTATTGTACATAGGGTTTTACCAAATGGGTTTTTTTTCCCCAGTTGGTAGATTTTTCTTTTCACCCGGTTGGAAAAACGTTTTGATGCACATATGGGTTTAATCTTTAGAAGGCCCCATTCATCAATTTTATCCTCTTCAGATTGTGCATTTCTGGCTGTATTTGGCAGTCTCTTTATACCATAGACTAGGTTTCTATGCTTGATCCCAGTTTGTCTCTTATGAACTTTATGGTTTTGGGCTTTACTCCCAGGTTTCTGATACACCTTGAGTTGATTTTTGTGTATGAGGTGAGATGTTGATCTTGTTTCAGTTTTCTGCAGGTGAAGTCCAGTTTTTCTGACAGCATTTGTTGAAGAGGTTTTAATTTCCCCATTCAATACATTTCATTTCCTTGTTGAATATCAGTTGACAATAGATAGATCCATTTCTGGGTTCTCAATTCTGTTCCATTGGTCTATTTGCCTGTCATTGTACCAGTACCATGCTGTTTTGGTTACCATTGCCATGTAGTAGGTTTTGAGGTCAGCACGTGCCATGCCTCCAACCTCATTTTTGTTTCTCAGGAGTGTTTTTATTATCTAGTGTCTCTTTCCTCTCCAAATAAACTTGACAATTTCCCTTCTAATCTCCTTGGGAAAAAAATTTGGTATCTGTATTGGGATTGCATTCAAAATGTAGATTGCCTTTGGTACAATTGTCATTTTCACAATATTGAGTTATTCTATGCATGAACAGGGCACATTTTTCCATTTCTTCAGATCTTTTGTTTCTTGCAGAAAGGTTCCTTTTCCAGCTTCATCTGTTAGTTATACACTCAATTCACTCCGGTAGTTGCAGCTTGATTATGTCAACAGGCGTAGTCTATGTGAATATAGATAAGCAATCTCTCATCTTCTATGTAGGCATCTCTCCTTTCACTGCAGCTATTCAAAATAACTTTGTTGCACTCACGAGCATCTCCTCACAAGGAGCTCATCCACTTTCTGTGGGGCAAAGGGGATCTTTCCATGGGTCCCTGTGTCCTACAAATTGAGATGGAGGTTGGCTGAGGTGGATGTCTGCTAGTGAAAACCTGAGATTCTGCTGAACTTTATGATCATTATCAACATATCAATAGGATTTCCTTTGTCTCCTCTATCTGTGGAATGTAAGCTCCACTCAGGAGCTGGTTGCACTGCAGCTTCACTTTTTCATGAGTCCAGCTTTGCACCCTGTAATTTTCTCCTAACTCCAGGCTACTCAAGTCATCTGCCCATGCACTGCTCTGCATTTTCCTTTCTCCTCTTATATGTTACCAAACCTACAGGAGAGAGGCTGTTCCCCTAGTCCAACTAGTCTGCCATTCAACCAGGACTTCGTATATTAAGTTCCTAAGGTTGAATTAAAATTGTTGTTATTGTTGGTATGTACCATCAAGTCAACTATGACTTAGAGCAGCCCTATGCACAATAGTGGTGAACCTTACTCTTTCCTGAGCCAATCTCACTGTCTCTAACACACCTATCCTCATTACCCCAGCTATTTTGTCAATCCATCTTATCCAGGGTCTTTCTCTCCTGTGCTGTTCCTCGACACTTACAAGCATGATATCCTTCTTAAAAGATTGGATCCTCCTGGCTACATAACCAAAGCATGTGAGACAGAGTCTTAATGTTGAACTTCAATTCATATTACAAACTAGTCCTTGACACTCTGCAGTAGATGTTTCATGCCTTCTTCAGTTTCAGCAAGTATGGATGTGTCATCTGCATAATGCAGATTGTTGATGAATCTTTCTCCAATCCTAATTCCACATTCTTCCTCATAAAATTTGGCCTCTCAAATCCTCTGTTCTGCAAAAAGAGTGGAATGGTATGGAGATCTCAACAAGAAAAAGATAAACAATTCAAATCACAAAATGGGCACAGGATATCAATAGACCACCAACGAATACATTCAGATGGCAAACAAACACATGAAGAAATGTTGAAAATCCCAAGTTTCAGGGAGATGCAAATAAAAGCAACTGTGATATATAATCTCACTCCAGCAACAATAGAAAAGTTCAACAGAGCAACAAACAATAAATTCTGACAAGGTTTTGTGGAGAGACTGAAACCCTTAAAATGGTGCAACCACTGTGGAAGGAGGTTTGGTGCTTTCTCAAAAAGTTGAAAATAGAAATACAACTTGACTCAGCAATGCCACTACTGGGAATATACTCTAAAGAAACCATAAAACTCTAACATCATCTAAACAGATATATGCACACACATGTTTATTGCTACATTATTTACAATAGAAAGAGATGGAAGCAACCCAAGTGCCCATCAACAACTGAATGGATAAAAAAACTATGGTATATTCATACAATGGAATACTATGAAACACTGAAAAACAATGAACTCGTAATACATTACACAACATGAGTAATCCAGCAGGACATTATGCTGAATGAAATATCTCAGTCACAATAGGACAAATACTGCATAGCACCACTGTTAAAAAACAGGTCTGACATGAGGTTTGGGAGGAGAATAGAATAAGAGTGAATAATGGACATAGCACTGGAACAAATGAAAGAGATAACATATATTATTAGGAAATATATGTATGACAACAGCCCAGAATAAAGGCACATTGCAAAGAGGAATGGGGGGGGAGGGCAAGGGGAGGTAATTTTGCAAAAATGAATTGTTTTTTTTTAAAGTGTACTGGAGGAGGGCAAGAGAAGGAGAAGGAGTAAAAATGTGCAACAATGAATGAATGAACATCTAACTTTTCTGTAAAATTTTGTTAAAATTACAATTATTGTTATATGTCATCGATTTGTCTGATACTCATACAAACCCTATGTACAACATTCCTAAACCCTGCTCTATCCTGTGACAATCTTATTGTCTCTGAAAAACACACCTACTTCCATTACCCAGTCACTGAACCAATGCATCTCATCAAGGGTCTTCCTCTCCTGCACTATCCCTCTGCCCTCCCAAGCATGATGTCCCTCTCCAAGGACTGGTCTCCTTGCAACAAGTCCAAAGTATGTCAGACAAAACTTCAGAATCCTTGCCTCCAGTCCTTGGTATATTCAACACTCTTCTCTAACACCACAGCTCAAAGGCATCAATTCTCCTACTATCATCCTTAGTCATTGTCTAGCTCTCTGATGCATAGCAAGTGATTGCAAAGACCATGGCCTATATCAGGTGCACCTTAGTCTCCAGACAGACATCATTGTTCTTCAGTACTTTGGAGAGATCCCTAAAATCAGACCTTCCCAACACAATACATCTTTTCATTTCCTGGCTGCTGGTGCCAAGAGTGTTGATTGTGGAGCCAAGCAAACTAAAAGTCTTTACAATCTCAATCTCTTCACTCTCCATCATGATGCTTCCTAATAGCCCAGTGATGAGAATCTTTGTTTTCTTGATATTGAGTGTCAATCCACATTGAAGGCCGCAGCCCTTGACCTTCTACATCAAGTGCTTCAGGTCCTCCTCAGTTTCGGCAAGCAAAGTTGTGTCATCTGCATAACACAGATTGTTGATGAGTTTTCCTCCAATGAAACATTTCTCCTCATAGAGCCCAGCCTCCTAGATAATCTGTTCTGCATGTAGATTGAAAAGCTAAAAAATTATTTTTTTTCACAATTGATTAAGTTTATTCAAAAACATCAGTGGCATTGGACCAATAAATGCCATCATTTGAAAGCTGCTCACTGAAATTATGCCCATTAGTAATACTAGTAAGCCAAGGATTTGACATGTACTTCACTCAGTTGCATTACATTTCCATAAGTCATTTCATCAAGAAAACATGTACAAAATGTCATGTTTTCTCTCCTCTTTTTCTGTTTCTTCTAAAGCAGTTCAATTATTTTGGAGAGTGGTTAGTGCAACACAGAAACATCAGGGGGAAAGTACAAAATGACACTTAACACCAATGCCAGTACGCATGTCATTATGGTTATTATTAAAGATATTAATTTTTATGTTATTCACTTACCTTTAGAAGATAAATCAAAGCCATTCACTTGAACTTGAGGTATATATACACAATACATACACAATCTTACGTAAAATACTTTTCAATAGTAACATTACATTTTAAAATATTGGAAACCGAGTATCTGTGCTGATTTGTACTTTGACTTAATGGAACAAGAGAACAACAATCAACAAG
>NW_006400186.1:111921-118574 GCF_000299155.1 Elephantulus edwardii | reverse complement strand
GTCCCGGTCCAAGTATAGAATTTGCATGAGCACAATCAGGTGTTCTGGGGTTCATGTTCTTCTCAAGATTAGCCACAATTAGTTGTGATCCACATAGTTAAATGTCTTTGCATAGACAATGAAGCACTGATAGATATTATTCTAGTACTCTCTGCTTTCAGCCAAGATCAACCTGACATTGACAATGAAGTTCCTAGTGCCACAGCCTCTTCTAAATTTGGATTCTATTTCTGGTAGTTCTCTGTCGATGTACTGTTTCAGTTGCTTTTGGACAATCTTCAACAGGATTTTGCTTGCATGTAATATTAGTGATATCATTCGATAATTTTAACATTCTGTTGGATCATCTCTCTTTTTTTGAAATGGGAATAAATATGGATCTATTTCAATCAGTTGGCCAAATTACTTGACACAGCCTAGTGAGCACTTCCAGGGCTGCAACTATTTGTTGAAATATGTCAATTGGTATTCAGTCAATTTTTGGAGCCTTGATTTTTGCCAATTCCTTCAGAGCAACTTGAACTTCCTGCTTCATCACCACTGCCTCTTGAACATAAGTTTTTTCATGAAATATTTACATTTTGGCCAGTTCTTTTTGGTACAGTGACTCTGTACTCCTTTCATCTTTTGATGCCTCCTGGATTATTCATTATTCTGTCCACACCATCCTTAAGTATTGCAACTATAGCTTGAGTTTGTTCTTCAGTTCTTTCAGTTCAAGAAATGCTGAATGAGTTTGATTCTTTTCTGACTCTAGCTCTTTGCACATTTCATTGTAATACTTTATTTTATTTTCCCATGCTGCACTTTGAAATATTCTTTTCAGATACTTAGCTTCTTGATTTGGAATAAATCCCACTTGATCATAGTGTATAAAAGTTGAATACGCCACTCTACTGTGTTCATTACTATTTTGTTGAGGATTTTTACATCTACGTTTACAAGTAGCATTGACCTGTAAGCTTACTTTTCTTGTGATGTCTTTGTCTGGTTTTGATTTCAAGATTATATACACTTCATAGAATAAATTAGTGATTATTTCTTCTTTCTCTGTCTTCCGCAAGAGTTTTGGCAATATTGATGTCAGTGCTTACCTAAATGTTTGGTACAACTCTAGTGAAATAATTTGTCCCAAAGGTTTCTTGTTCCTAGAAGACTTAAGATTATTGAGTCAATATCTCATTATATGGGACTGTTGATAGATCCCATTTCCTCTCCAATTAGTTTGATTAACTTGTGTGTTTATAAGTATTTGTCCATATCATCTAGGTTATTCAAGTTTTTACTGTGCAACTGTTCATAATATTGTGTCAGAATCCTCTTTATTAAAAGTTGGTCAATTTTAATGGCTTTCTTTAATTTCTTTTTTGTCATTTTTATCTTTTCTTTCACTTTCTTTGTCAGTTTAGTTGATAGTTTGTTGATTTTATTAATCTTTTCAAAGAACTAACTTCTCATTTTATTGATTCTATTATTATGTTTTCTATGTTCTTTATCAACTTCTGCAGTCAGAAATTGATCAAACATGCAATCAAGATGCATTGATAATAGTGGGCGATTAGAACACAAAAGTTGGGAACAGGGAAGAAGGATCAGTAGCTGAAAACACGGGCTTGGTGGGAGAAATGTGGCTGGAAATAGAATGATAGAATTCTGCACATCCAATAATTTATTCATTAGAAATACCTTTTATAAGAAACATAAACACAGGCTATATACATGGATCTCACCTGATGATATGCATAGGAATCAAATCGATAACATTTGTGGAAAGACTCACTGGAGAAGCTCAATATTAGCAGTGAAAATCAGACCAGGTGCTGATTGTGAGACAGACCACCATATGCAAGTTCAAGCTGATGTTGAGGAAAATTAAATCAAGTCCACGGGAACCAAAATTTGACCTTAAGTCTGTCCCACTCAGATTTCAAAACCATCTCAGGAACAGGTTTGAGACCTTGAGCACCAATGAGCATAGACCAAATGAGCTCTGGGAAGATATCAAGAAAATCATCCATGAGGATGCAAAAGATATTACAAAGGCTGAAGAAGAAAAAAAGACCAAGATGGATGTCAGACGAGACTCTGAGTATTGCATTAGAGCACCGAAAAGCCAAAGATAAGATAAAGGAAGAAATCAAGAAATCAAAGAGCTGAACAGAAAATTTCAAAAGGCAGCTCAGGACAACAAAGCAAGATGCTATAATGAAATGTGCAGAGAACTGGAGTCAGAAAATCAAAAGGGCCGAACTCGCTCAGTGTTTCTTAAGCTGAAGGAGTTGAAAACAAATTCAAGCCACAGGTGGCAATACTTAAGGATAGTTTGGGTAGAATGTTAAATGATCCAGGAAGTATCAAAAGAAGATGGAAGGAGTGCACAGAGTCACTGTATCAGAAGGAGTTGGCTGACACAGAGGAATTTCATGAAATAACATCTGAGCAAGAGCCTATGGTGATGAAGGAGGAAGTTCAAGTTGCTCTGAAGGAATTGGCTAAAAACAAGGCTCCAGGTGTTGATAGCATACCAATTGATTTATTTCAACAAAACAACGCTGCCCTGGATGTGCTCACTATGTTGTGCCAGGAAATCTGGAGGACAGCCAGCTGGCCAACTGACTGAAAAAGATCGATATTTGTTCCCATTCCAAAGAAAGGTGACCCAACAGAGTGAGGAAATTATCGAACAATATCATTAATATCACATGCAAGCAAGATTCTGCTGAAAATTATCCAAAAACGATTGGAGCAATATGTCAACAGAGAACTGCCAGATGTACAGGCTGGATTTAGAAGAGGTCATGGTACTAGTGATATTATAGCTAATGTTAGATGGATCTTGGCAGAAAGCAGAGCATACCAGAGGACTGTCTATCTGTGCTTCATTGACTATGCAAACGCTTTTGACTGTGTGGATCACCATCAACAACCTACATTATGCGGCACTCAAACCCTGCTTTCTGAAACTGAGGAGGACCTGAAGCACTTGCTGCAGAAGGTCAAGGACTGCAGTCTTCAATATGGATTGAAGCTCAACATCAAGAAAACAAAGATTCTCACCACTGGGCCAATTGGCAGCATCAGTATGGATGGTGAAGAGATTCAGATAGTTAAGAGTTTTCGTTTACTTTGTTCCACAGTCAACAGTCTTGGTAACACCAGCCAGGAAATCAAGAGATGAATTGCATTGGGAAGGTCAGCTGTGAGGGACATCTCAAGACTACTGAAGATCAACGATGTCAGGATGGAGACTAAGGTGCACCTAATCCAGGCTATGGTCTTTGCAATTACGTGCTGTGAATAGGGTTGACAGAAGGAGAATTGATGCCTTTGAGCTGTGGTGCTGGAGAAGAATGTTGAATATACCGTGGACTGCTAGGAGAACAAACAGGTTTGTCCTGGAGGGGGTGAAGCCAGAATGTCCCCTGGAGTCAAGGATTCTGAAGCTTCATCTGACATACTTTGGGCATGCTGCAAGGAGAGACTGGTCCTTGGAGAGGGACATCATGCTTGGGAGAGTGGAGGAACAGTGCAGGAGAGGAAGACCCTCGATGAGATGAATCGATTCTGTGAATGGAGTATGTTTGAGACGGCAAGGTTGGCACAGGATAGAACGGCATAATTTAGGGCTCTTGTGCATAGGGTCGTTATGAGTCACAAGTGACCCAATGGCACATAACAACAACAACAGCAACATATTCTTTATTTCTTCTCTGATCTTAGTTATTCCCTTTCTTCTAGAGGGTTCATGCTTAGTTTGCTCTTTGCATTGTAGCTCAGGGAGTTGTTCAGTTATGCTGCTGAGTTGAAATTTCCTTCTTCTTTCATATAGGAATTTATTGTTGTAAGTTACCCTCTGAGTACTGCTTTCACTATATAACACACATTTTATATTATTTACTTTCATTTCTATTTGACTCTAAGAAATACATTGTTTTTCTTTTGCTTTGTTCTTTGCCCCATTGACTATTTATGCAGAATTTTCATTTTTCTGTCTTCTTCTTTTGTTTTTTGTTTGTTTGTTATTTAATTCTAATTCCACTCCATCATAGTCAGAGAAAATATTTTGTATTATCACAATGTTTTTTAATTTATCAAGCTCTAGCTCTGGTAGGCCTAGTGATAAGGAGCTGCACTGCCAACCTCAAAGCCACTAGTTTGAATCCAACAGCTACTCTGCAAAAAAAGAATGAGTATTCCCTCTCATGCGGTTTACTGCCTCTGAAAACCCACAGGAAGGTCAACCATGTGTTGGTTCCAACTTGATAGTGCATAATAAAGCAAAAACATGTAGTCTGTCTGTAACAGAGAATAATCCATGTGCACTAGAGTAGGATATATGGTTGTTGATGTTGTTATACGCCATTGACTGCCTTGCGACTCATAATGTCCCTATGTAGAACAGCCCTAAACCCTGCTCTATCCTGTGCCAACCTTACTGACTCTGACACACCTACCCTCTCTACCCCAGTAACTGAACCAATCCATCTCATTGGGGGTCTTCCTCTCTTGCACTGTACCTCCACCTTCCTAAGTGTGATGTCCCTCTCCAAGAACTGGTCCCTCCTTGCAACATGCCCTAAGAATGTCAGACAAAGCCTCAGAATCCTTGCCTCCAAGGAGCAGCCTGGTTTCACCCTCTCCAGAGCAAAACTGTTTGTTCTCCTGGCAGTCCATAATATATTCAATACTCTTCTCTAGCACCACAGCTCAAAGGCATCAATTCTCTTTCTATCACCCCTAGTCATTGTCAACTTTCTGATACATAGCAAGTAACTGTTTATGGCCTGGATCAAGTGCACCTTAGTCTCCAGAATGGCATTGTTGCTCTTTGGTACGCTAGAGCAGTCCATGACATCAGACTTTCCCAATGCAATTTGTCTTTTTATTTCCTGGCTGCCGGCACCAAGAGTCTTGATTGTGGAGCCAAGCAAACTAAAGCTGTTAATAATCTCAATCTTTTTACCATAATGATGCTGTCAATTGGCCCAGTGGTGAGAATCTTTGTTTTCTTGATGTTGAGCTTCAATCCATATTGAAGACTGCAATCCTTCACCTTCTGAAGCAAACACTTCAGGTCCTCTTCAGTTTCAGCAAGAAAGGTTGTGTTATCTGCATAATGCAGGTTGTTGATAAGTCTTCCTCCAATCCAGATACCACATTACTCCTCATACAGTCCAGCCTCCCCAGATGATCTATTCTGCATATGGATTGAAAAGATACGGAGATAGGACACATCCCTGGCATAAACCCTTCCCAATTTTGAACCATACAGTGTCTCCTTGCTCTGTTCTGATGACTGCGTCCTGGTCCAAATATATAGGTTTCACATAAGCACAATCTAGTGTTCTAGAATTCCCATTCTTCTCAGAGTCAGTCACAGTTTGTTGTGATTCACACAAATACCTTTACATAGTCAATAAAACACAGATAAGCATTACTCTGGTACTCCCTGCTTCCAGCCAAGATCAATCTAACATTAGCTATAATATTCCTACCACCACGGCCTCTTCTAAGTCCGGGTGACACATCTGGCAGTTCTCTCCAGTCATTTTTGGAAAATTTTCAGCAGAATCTTGCTTGCATGTGACATCAATGATATTGTTAGAAAATTTATGCACTCTATCAGGTCACCTTTCTTTAAAATGGAAACAAATAAAGATCTCTTCCAGTCAGTTGGCCAGGTTGTTGTCCTCCAAATTTCTTTGCACAACTTGGTAAGCACATCCAGAGCAGCATCTGTTTGTTGAAATATGTCAATTGGTATGCCATAAACTCCTGAGACCCTTTTTTTTGCTAATTCTTTCAGACCCGCTTCAACTTCTTCCTTCATCAGCACAGGCTCTTGCTCATAAGTTGTTTCATGAAATTCTTCTGTGCCAACCAATTCCTTTTGGTACGGCACAGCAGGTAACACCCACAGTCCCAGAAGTCTGACGGAAGGTTCTGGGAGTTAAAATAGTTTTGGAGCTGTGCAAAGGCGGAGATTTTCACCCTGACCATCACAAGATATATGGTATACTTTTATTAAGTGGAGTGTTTGTTCTATTTAAGTCTGCTAAATCTAGTTAGTTTCGTGTCATTCAGACATTCTGTTCATTTGTTGATCTTCTTTCTAGATGGCTTATCTAATACTGAAATTTTATTGAAGTATTTAACTATTATTTATTGCACTGTTATAAATGTCTATGTTCAAACCTACCAGAGTATATGTTTTAAATGTTAAATGTTACATAAATCAATACACATTTACAGTGGTTAAGTTCTTGAAAAACTGAACCTTTCACTACTACACACATAACTATCATTCCTAATAGATCGTGCCTTAAAGTTTACTTTGTCTTATATAAAGATTACTACTCAGCACTTTTTGGCTATTATTTGTGTGATTTTCTTTCACCCATTCACTTTCAACCAATTTGTGTCCTCAAGTCAAAAGTGCATCTTTTTTTGTTTGTATGTTTTATTACTTGTTGTTGTTGTTGTTGTTATGTTGTTATGTGCCATCAAATCGCTTGCGACTCATAGCGACCATATGTACAACAGCCCTAAACTCTGCTCTGTCCTGTGCCAATCATACTATCTCTGACACTCCCATCCCGATTATCCCAGTCACTGAATCAATCCACCTCATAGAGGGCCTTCCTCTCCTGCGC
>NW_006400186.1:92912-111301 GCF_000299155.1 Elephantulus edwardii | reverse complement strand
TGACCCCACATTTCTCCTCATAGAGCCCAGCCTCCCGGATAATCTGTTCTGCATATAGGTTGAAAAGGTATGGAGATAGGATGCATCCCTGGTGTACGCCCTTCCCAATTTTGAACCATGCAGTGTTCCCTTGCTCTGTTCTGATGACCAAGAAAAGCTGTCCATATCTTGTTCCATCCACCTTTCTACAACCTTTAGCAAGATTTTACTTACATGTGATACTAATGATGCTGTTCTATAATTTTCACATTCTGTTGGATCACCTTTTTTTAATTGGCACAAATATAGATCTTTTCCAACCTTCTGTCCAGCTAGCTAACTAGTTAGCACAATCAGGGTTACAACTGTTTGCTGAACCACCTTAATTTTGCCAGTGCCTTCAGGGCAGCATCTTCCTTCATTGCCATTCATTCTTGGTCATATGCTATTGCTTGAAATGGTTCTGTGTCAAGCATTTCTTGTTGATGTATTCTGTGAATTCCTTTCATCTAATGCTTCCTGTATCCTTTGATATTTATCCCATGGAATGCTTTAGGATTACAACTCAAGACTTGAATTTACTCTTCCATTCTGTCTTTTTGAGAAATACCAAGTATGATGTTCTCTTTTGGTTGTGTAACTCAAGGTCTTTGCACATTTCCATATAATACTTTGCCTTGTATTCTCAAGTTGCCCTTTCTTTCTTTCTTCTTTTTTTTTCTTGTTGTGTGCTATTGAATAACCCTGATCCGACTGGCACAGAAGGAGATTGCCCCTTCTTCTCCAGCGGAGCAGCTGGTGGTTTCAAACTGCGTGCCTTTAGGATTGCAGTGTAGCTTCTTGCCACTAGGTCACCAGGGCTCCCTTTCAAGCTGCCTTTTGAGATCTTCTGTTCAACTCTCTTACTTCATAAATTTTTTTTTTGTTTACTTTAGCTTCTTAATGCTTTAGAACAATGTCTGGAGTCTCTTTTGACATCAATTTTGGTCTTTCTTTTCTGTTTTTTTAATTTATCGTTTGCTTTCTTCATACATGATGCACTGGATGTCATCTCAAAACTTGTTTGATCTTAATCTATTTCTGAGATGGTTTTTAAATTCAGGCTAGATAATTGACCATTATGCAATAATCTTCCTTTTCTTCAGCTTCATTTTGATTTTGCTTTTGAGTAATTTATGCCCTGTTCCAGTCAGTCAGTTTTAGATCTTATTTTGACTGCTGAAACTAAATTTCCCCAGCGTCTCTGTGTATTCTGTCTGGTGAGGTTCATGTGTATTGTTTCCTTTAGTGTTTTTTAAGAATATATTTTCAATTAATAAAACATTGACTCACAAAATTCTATCAGTCACTGTCCTGCCTCTTTTCTGTAACAGTGATCACATTTTCCAAACTACCTATCCATCCTTATTTCCAACTTTTACATTCAAATAATAAGTTCTTTTTAATGCGTCCAGGTTACTTATTCAATCAATTTAAGACTCCAGACGTTACTAGAAGTCCTCAATTTCTTCATCTTTGGCATTGGTTGTTAGTGAATTTATTTTATAATAACAGATCTTCCTTGAATGAGTATGGATATTATTCTACCACTGGTTGCACTGCACTTTAGGGTAGACTTTAAATGTTTCTTTTGATGGTTAATGCTACACCCTTTCTCTTCAATTTCTTATTCCCAGCATAATAGATCATGTGGTTGCCTGATTCAAAATGACTGTCAGTTCATCTCAGATTTCTAAAACCTAAGATGCTGATCTTCATGCTCATAATTTGGCACTATGTCCAACAATTTTTCAACATTATTCATAGAATTATGAAGAGTCTGTTATTTCAGAAGACACAGAATAGGAGAAAAGTCTGAAAATACTGTATCACATAAATAACTTGTATTTACAATATAGAAAGAACTCTTATAGCTCAAAAATAAAAGATATTCTGATTTTTTTAAAAATTAGTAAAGGAGCTAAATAGACATAATTCCAAAGAGAATACATAAATGGCAAAAAGGCCATGAAAAGATGTTCAACATCATTGTTATGTACCATCCAGTGTCTTGCAACTCATAACAACCCTATGTACAAAGCTCTGAACCCTGTCCTATCCTGAACCAGTCTCATTGTCTCTAATACACCTACCCCTATTGCTCCAGTCTCTGAGTCAATCCATCTCATCTGGGGTTTACCTTTCCTGCACTGTTCCTCCACTTTTCCAAGCATGATATTCTTCTCCAAGGACTAGTTCCTCCTGGCCACATGCCCAAAGATAGAGCTTCAAAATCCTTGCCTCCAAGGAGCAGCGTGGTTTCACCCTATCCAGGCTGATCTATTCATTCTCTTGACAGTCCATGGTATGTTCAATACTCTTCTCCAGCACCACAACTCAAAAAACATCAATTTTTCTTCTATCTTCCTTATTCATGGTCCAGCCCTCTGATGCATAGCACGTAATTGTGAAGGCCCTGGCTTGGCTCAGGTGCACCCTAGTCTCTAGACTGACATTGTTGCTCCTCGGTAATTGGCAGAGGTTAGCCACTCAAAATTCATTGCTGTCTATTTGGAACTTGACCCTCAAGGGATGTTTTCAGAGATTATAATTGCACAGAAAGACCTTAACTATTTTTATCTCACAAAGTTATTGGTGTATTCTAATAATCAGAGAGGCTTGGACTTTGAGTCAGCAGAGCAACTTACCAGGCTACCAGGGCTCCCACATTAGCCACTGTTGTTAGGTGTCATTAAGTCACCTATGACTCATAGTGACCCTACGAACAACAGATCTAAATCTTTCCCTATACTGCTCCATCCTCATGCACCATCCTTTCTGTCCTGCTCAAGTTCATTGTGGTAGTCAACATTTCAATCCATCTCATTGAGGGTCTTCCTTTCATTTACTGACCTTCCATATTTCCCAGCACAGTCTTCAAGGTTTGGTTCCTCCTGCAAAGAGAGCCAAAACAAGTAAGACGACGTTTCACCATTTTGCCTTTAAGGAACACTCTGGTTGTACTTCCTTCCAGACACAGTTTGTTCTTTAGGTAGTCCACTCAAAGCTCTTCCCCAACACCACAATTCAAGGGCATCTATATTTACATCATCTTTATTCATTGACCAACTTCCAGGTGGAAGCAATTGTAAAGACCATTACTTGGATCAGGTCCACCATTGTATTTAAACTGACAGATCTTGGCTCTTTAGAATATTGAAGAGTTTTTGACAGCTGATATCCCCAACACAACACAGCTTTGATGTCTTGACTGATACTACACTTGGTGAGGAATGTGGATCTAAATAAAATTAAGTAATTGACAATTTCAATATTTTTTCCATCTATCATGATGCTTCTTATTGGTCCAGTGATAAGGATTGTGATTTTCTTGATGTTAAGATGTAAACACATTGAAGGCTGTAGTCCTTGATCTTCTGTAATAAGTGCATCAAGTCTTCTTAAGTTTCTGCAGAGGAAGTTGTATCATCTGCATGATGCAGCTTTTTTGATGAGTCTTCCTCCAATCCTGATACCATATTATGTGCCATAAAGTCACCTATGACTCATAGCGACACTATGTACAACAGCTCTGAAGCTGGCCTGTCCTGAGCCAGTCTCACTGCCTCCGTCACACCTATCCCCATTGCCCTAGTTACTGTATCAATCCATCTCATCCAGGATCTTCCTCTCCTGAACTATCTCTCCACCTTCCCAAGTACGATGTCCTTCTCCAAGAATTGGTCTCTCCTGGCCACATGAGACAGACCTTCAAAATCCTAGCCTCAGAGGAGAAACTTGGTTTCACCCTTTCCAAAATAGACCTGTTCAAGACTTTTCTCCAGCACCACAACTCACAGGCATCTCTGTCATCCTTACATTGTCCAGTTCTCTGATGCATAGCAAGTAATTAAGAAGAGTATGGCCTGGATCGGGTGCACCTTAGTCTCTAGACTTACAGCGTTGCTTCTCAGTACTCTGGAAAGGTCCCTGACAGAAGATTTATCTAATGCAATATTTTTTTTATTTCCTCACTGATGGTGCCAAGAATGTTGATTGTGGAGCCGAACAAGCTGTAACTGTTAACAATCTCAATCTCTTCTCCATCCATCATGGTGCTTCCAATTGGCCCAGTGGTGAGAATCTTTGTCTTCTTGATCTTGAGCTTTAATCCGTATTGAAGACTACAGTCCTTGACCTTCTGCAGAAAATGCTTCAGGTCCTCCTCAGTTTCAACAAGCAAGGTTGTGTCATCTGCATAACACAAGTTGTTGAGTTTTCTTCCAATCCTGATGCCACATTCCTCCTCATAAAGTCCAGCCTCCAAATGATCTGTTCTGCATATATATTGAAAAGGTATGGAGACAGGACACATTCCTGATGCACTTCCTTCCTGATTTTGAACCACGCGGTGTTTCCCTGCTCTGTTCTGCGGACTGCTTCCTGGCCTATGTTTTGCATAAGCACAACATATACTTAGTTCTGGGATTTCCAGCCTCTTCAAGGTTAACCACAATTTGTTGTTATTCACACAGTCAAATGCCTTTGTATAGTCAATGAAACACAGATAGATATCACTCTGGTACTCTTTGCTTTCTGCCAAGATCCATCTGACATTAGCTATAATCTCTCTAGTGCCATATCCTTTCTAAAACCAGCTTGTTTTTCTAGTAGTTATTTGTTACTGTACTGTTCCAGTCATTTCTACATAATCTTCAGAAAGATTTTGCTTGCATGTGAAATGAGTGATATCATATGATAATTTCCTCACTCTGTTGGGTCACCTTTATTTGGAGTGGGAATTACTTATTTGGAACATATCAAATTATTTGGTCAGCACAGAATGAATAGGTATGGAGAAAGGATACAACCCTGATGCATACCTTTCTTGATTTTAAGCAATGTAGTGTTCCCTTGATGTTTGCAGCCAATTGCTTCTTGGTCTATATATAGGTTCCTCATGAGCACAATCAAGTGCTCTGGAATTCTCAGTCTTCTCAATGTTATCCATAATTTACTTTGATCCACATCGTCAAATGGCTTTACATAGTCCATAAGACACAACTAAATATCTGTCTGGCATTCTGTTTCAGTCAAAATCCATCTTACATCGTCAATTATATTTCTTGTGCCATGCCTCTTCTAAATCTAGTTTGAATTTCTGGCAGTTCCAGATTTTTGTTCATAATCTTTAGCAAGATTTGCTTTGTGTAATATTAATGATATTGTTCAATAATTTCCACATTCTATTAGATCATTTTTTTTGGAAATGGGAACAAATATGGATCTCTTACAGTCAGTTGGCCATGTAGCTGTCTTCCAGATTTGTTGGTAGACTAGTAGCTCATTAACAGTTGCATCTGTTTCCTGAAACATTCAGTTGTTGTTCCACCAATTCCTATGGCCTTATTTTTTTGCCAATGCCTTCAGTGCAGCTTGAATTTCTCCCTTCAGTACCACTGAGGTTTTGATCATACATTACTTCCTAAATGTTACCCACTAATTCTTTTGGTACAGTAACTCTGTGTTTATGAAAGGGGAGGAGAAGCATTTTCTTTTGATGTTCACTGCATCATTCAAGATTTTGCCCATAGAATCCTTCTTGAGGCTTGAATTTATTCTTTAATTGAAAAATGCTGAGCATGTTCTGCCATTTGGGTTTTCTAAATCTAGCTCTTTGCACATTTCATGATCACTTTTGCTTTGTGCTCTTGATCTGCCCTCTGCAATCTTCTGTTCAGCTATCTCACCTCAGCATTTCTTCCCCTTATTTTGGCTTCTTTTGGCCCAGTGCAAGTTTCATACTCTCATCTGACATTTGTTTTTATCTTTCCTTTCTTTCTTGTCTTTGTAATGATCTTTTGCTTGCTTTCTTGATGTTATTTGACAACTCATTTGGTCTTCAGTCATTAGTGTTCAAAGCTTCAAATCTATTTTTAGGGTAGTTTTTAAATATAATTGTAATGCACTTAAGGTCATGGTTCTCCTAGACTTGTTTTCATTTTCCTCAACTTTTATTTGAACTTCCATATGCATACTTGATGATATTTTCCATAATCAGCCCCTGGCCTGGTTTTTATGCTGATATGAACTCTTCCAATGTCTCTTTCCATAAATGTTGTCATTCTGATTCCTATCAAGTGAAGTCCATGTATATTGTCATTGCTTATTTAAAAAAAACAACAATTATTTGCAATTAATAAATCATTCACTGTATCATTCAATTGCAAGCCTCATTTCTGTCACCAAGGCCGTATTTTCTAATAACTGCTCCTACATCTTTGTTTCCAACTTTTGCATTCCAAATACTAATTATTATTAATGCATCTTGGTTGCATGTTAGATCAATTGCAGACTGCAAAGGTTTGGTAGAAATCTTTAATTTCTTCATCATTGGCTTTTGTGGTTGGTGCATATATTAACAAGACTTCCTTATATGCGTATGGATAAAATCTTGTCACTCACGGCTTTATACTTTAGGATCTTGAAATGTTCTTTCTAATGATCAGTGTCACACCATTCCTTTTCAATTTGCCATTTCCAGTATAGCAAATCATGTGATTATCTGATTCAAAATGGCCAACACCAATCCATCTCAGCTAACTAATGCCTGGGATATTGATCTTTATAGATTCCATTTTATTTTTTACATCTTCCAATGTTTCTAGATTCATACTTCATATATTCCATGCTTCAATCATCATCCACTAAAACCACACTTAGAGATCTTTGCACATACACTCAAAATTCAAACTTATTGTCATCAAGTTGACTGTGACTTACAGTGACCTTCCATTGGGTCTCCAAAGCTGTAAATCTTAAGGATAGGAGACTCCACCTTTCTCCCAGAAGCCACTGCTTATTTCAAGCCAACTACTGAATCCTGAAGGCATGCAGTTCAAGGCCACCAGCTGCTCTGGGGGAGAAGAACAGGCAATCTCCTCCTGTGCAATTGCCTGTCTCTGAAAACCCACTGGAGGGTCAGCTATGGGTCATTTCCAACTCTATGGTACTCAACAACAACAACTGGAGATAGAAGTTTTTTTGCTTAGCAACACAATATGTTACAAACTATGGTACCTTAGCTCTTCATATGCATTTCTTCTTATAGTCAATTCACCTACAATTCCTAGTAATCCTATGAACAACAGATCAGAACCTGACCTTGCTTCACAGCCTTCTCATGATTTTTGTGATGCTTAACTTCATTGGTACAGTCACTGCGTCAATTCATCTTGAGGATCTTCCTATCTTTCTCTGACCCTCTACCATTTCCAGTATGATCTGTTGTGTTGGTTTGTGTTGTGGTGGGTTTTTTAACATCATCAAATTATAATTCAGATTACAAACAGAATACAGTTAAGACAGCTCCCAACATGTGCATGCAGGCTCCTCAACCTCGAGCCTCATGTGTTCCCAAGTTCTGCCATTATTGGCTTCCCTCCAAGTTGTCCAACAAAGTTCTCAGACCTGCCAATATTGGCTCCCACCTCCAAGGTCTCATCTCATCTCACATGGAGTCTCCAGTTCAGCTATGGCTGCGTTTGCTGTCCTGAAACATGTCTTACATTTCACCAGACTGGGGGAGGTCTCTCTTCTCTGGTTGAGGAGGATTCCCATGATCTGTTTTTCTAAAGACTGCACCTCCTGATGGCATGCCCAAAATATGTGAAACAAAGTTTCACCCTCCTTCCTTCTAAGAAGATCCTACTTATACATCCTCCAACACAGTTTTGTTTGGTTTTTGTTTTGTGGGTTTGTTTGGGTTTTTTTTTTGGGGGGGGGGTTGATGGTTTTTTTTTCTGTTCATGGGATATTTAGTACTCTTCTCCAACACCATAATTCAAAGATATCAATTCTTCAGTTATCCTTATTCATTGTACATATTTCAGATACATAAGAAGCGATTGAAATTGGTCAGGCACACATTAGTCTTTTCATTGACATCCTTGATCCTCAGGACTTTACAAGAAGTCCTTTATAGCAGATTTTTTTCATTATAGCATGCCATTTCTTTGTGATTCCCACTATCATGAGTGTTGATTGCAGATCCCAGTAAAACTAAGTCATTGATAACTTTAATCTTTTCTCCATCTTTCATACTGTTGTTTAATTTGTCCAGTAGTGAGGATTTTTGTTTTCATTATGTTGCAAGGGAATCCATATTGAAGATAAGTAGTCTTTGTTGTTCTGCAGTAAGTGCCTCAAGTCTTCTTCACTTTGTTTAAACAAGATTGTGTCATTTACAAAATTCAAGTCTTCCTCCAACTCTGACATCACTTTCTCTTGTTATTGTTGTTATGTGCTGTAGAATCAACACTACCCCATAGATGACCCTCCATTGGGTTTTCAGAGGCAGTAAATTATGCAGGAGGAAATTCTCATCTTTCTCCAGGGGATGAACTTAAGGATCCAAATTGGATGTCTTAAGGTTGGCTGCACAACCCTTTACCACTAAACTACCAGAGCACCCTCAAATAGCTTACTTTCTCCAATTATTTGCTCAGTATTCTGATGAGTGGTTATATTCAAAGAATGAAATATTAATCCAGAATTAAAAGGAAGGAGGTAGTGACACATGCTGCATATGCTAAATGAAAGAAGTCAGACACAAAACTGCATATTATGCAATTTATTTATGTGCAATGACTGTAACGGACAAAACTGGGATTAATAGTTCTGTATGGTTAAAGTTGCAAGTAATAACATCTAATGGGTATGAAGTTTTTTGGTGAGGGATTGGTGATTGTGCAACCTTGAGAATATACTAACTACCATTGAAATGTACAACTCAAGTAGGTGAATTGTATGGTATGTGAGTTATCTTAAAGGCCGGGCCAGGCACGTTGGGTATGAAGCTTCCTTGGTGGTACCCTCTGCTGGTCTCCTTACAACCCATCTGAAAAGTCCACACTTCTCTGCCAGTCCTCTCTTCTCCTTTTCTTTTCCCTTGCCTTCATCTCCCATGCACAATTAGCCCAGGAAACTCAGCCTATTTCTTGTCTTCCTCATATGGCCCAATACATGGAATGACAGTTCCCCAAACCCTTCTTTCCCCCCTCTGTAACCCTTTGCCCGAGTTCTGCCAGCCAGGCCCATATCTTCTGTTAAAGTTGCAATGTTGCTAGAAGCATTATTCACCATCTCAGGAACATGGAAACAGACCAAATGTCCAGCCACAATCAAATGGATTGAGAAATTATGGTATATTCATTCATATAATTTACTACTAGGCAGCATGTAGAGCAATGGTTTTGTAAATTACTACCTAAATTTGGAGGGACTGGAGAGTATTATGCTGAGAAAACTAACTCAGTCTCATAAGAACAAATACTATAAAGAACATTATTGTAGAAAGAGTATGACAATCCAAGGGGTGGGGGTGCACTCTACACCTCTGCGGTGAAGATGGCGGGGTGTTAATCACAGGATCGCACAGTTTGATGAGTGGAGGGTGGTACAGGTGAAGGAAATGGGAAAGATACAGTGTGAAAAATGATGTATTCAAATTTTCTAAATAAACCAGTATAAAAAAAAAGTGGTAATGACAATTATAGTGACAAAGGTGATGAGAATGATGATAGGGCATTGCATTTATTGGGCATTTACTTTGTGACAAGCATTTTATATGCATTATCTCATCTGATCCTCACCATAGGCCATGAGGCCAAAACTATTGTTGCTGTTACTAGGTGCAGTTGAGTTGTCTATGACTTACACAATTGTACAAATGACAGAGCTGAATGCTGTCCTGTCCTGTGCCATCCGCATTTCTGACATACTTAAGCCAATTGCTGCAGTCACTGTGTCAACCCTTCTCACTGAGGACCTTCCTCTCTCTCTTTCACTGATCCTCCACTTTTCCCAGCATGATGTCCTTTTCCAAGGACATCCTTTTCCTAACAAAATGTCCAAAATAAGTGAGATGAAGTTTTACCATCTGTCCCTGTAAGAAGCACCTACTATTAGGATCCTCATCTCATAAGTGAGGAAATTGAGGCTCAAAAAAGTGAAGTCTCCCGGCGCTGGCTGAAAATAGCCTGTGACTTCATCCATAGCCACTGGTGAGAGTCAGCGCCCAGAACCATCAGGGGCTTTAAGCTCGTTGCCCACTGCTGTGGTGTGGACAGCTGAAACCCAGGCCCTGACAGGCACCTGGGGGGAGAGGGGGAAACCCAGACTCTACTCCATGCTCTGCTGGAGAAGGAGGGGCAGTCTCCTGTACCATTCAGCTGTCGCGGCCCTCTGCCTGGGGCGGGCTGCCCTCGGCCCCCTGCCCGGGGCGAGCCGTCGCAGCCCTCTGCCTGGGGTGGGCTGCCCTTGGCCCTCTGCCCGGGATGGGCTGCCCTCGGCCCTCTGCCCGGGGCGAGCCGTCGCAGCCCTCTGCCTGGGGTGGGCTGCCCTTGGCCCTCTGCCCGGGATGGGCTGCCCTCGGCCCTCTGCCCGGGGCGAGCCGTCGTGGCCTTCTGCCCAGGGTGGGCTGTGCTTGGCCCCCGGCTCGGGGCAAACCATCGCGGCCCTCAGGAGCAAGAAGGCAAGCAACTGTAACCCAAGACCACCAGTAAGGTGATAAAGCGTCCTCCCTTCCCCCCTTTATATCTACGCCCCTGTTCAGCATGAAGAAGCCAGAGAGTCAGCATCCAATTCCCAAATCAATAAGACAGTTGGTTTAATTACTATTGGAAAATGCTTGTCATTCCTCTGTAGCATCTGGTCCCCACTGGACCCTCATCATTTTCTTCACCTGCTCCCCCCACCGACCAAACTGTGCAGCTCTGCAACTGCATCCTGGCCCATCCTCACCCTTCTGCCCCCCAATCCTCACCTCCTTGTACCCCCAATATGTTTTTCCCAATAAAAAAATTTTTTTTAAAAAAAGTGAAGTCTCTTGTGCAATGACAGGCAGCGTCTGTACCACATGTTCGAGCACTATGATGGACTCCCCGATCCGTTCATTTGCTTTACCTATCCACTCCTCCACAGCTTTTTTCTTCCTTACCACATGACGCAACCAGCCGCTCTTCTTCCTGGGCCGTTTTCCTGAGTCCCTCTCTGGTCACCGTGAAGAACCTTTGAGTCCCTCAGGCCTTCTCACTCCCCTTCACTTTTGTAGACCTTCAGTGTCCATGCCTGACCTTTTTGGAGGCTGTAACAGCTTCCCTGTCTTATGGACTAGCCCAGGCTTAGGCCCCAGAACCTCGTGTACTCATGGGTTGCAAGTCCATTTGGCACAAATGGATCTGCTTCCCTGGCCTGTTCCAGGGACAGAGAAACATTTTGAAAAACAAGAACTCCCTCGGGCCCAACCAACAGACAGAATAGTGCTGCTATGGTCAAAGCCTGCAGACCAGACACCTCCAGGGTTGCCCTGTGAGGTATCTGAATCCATACATTCAGGAACTAGGGCCCAAAGATCAGCCCTGCACCTGTCTCAGGTGCCCCAGCCCCCATCCCAGCAGTATGCACCCCAGCCCCGCCCTCCTAGGATGGATCGGCCAGTTTCTGTGCCAGCCACCATCCTTCCCCAAGGGCTTGGTGATCTAGTTTCTCATCTCGTACCTTAGAAATAGTTCATCACAAGAGTTCACCACAGCCCTCCTGAGGGTGGGGGCCCCTCATCCCCCAGGAGAGCATCTCACCAGTTAGGAATTTCTGAGAGCACAGCTGGCCTTGTGTGATAGGCAAAGACATTTTTCTCTGGTGACAAGGAACAGTGGGAGGAGAGGAAGGATGAGAGTCAGGGGCTTCTGGCTGTCGGTGTCCTTGAGGCAGCTGGCTCAGCTTGTTCTTGCTTGTCTTTCAGTCGCAGTGTGACCTTGGGAAAGCCTTGCACACTATCTGGGCTTCTTATCACCAAAGGTCAATGAAAAGATCATGAGCTAAGGTCTCTCCACTCCTGAGACTGCCTTGATGCAAACCCAAACATGGGCTTTTCCTGAGGCTTTCTAAGCATTTGGAGGCCAATCTGGATGTTTCTTGTCTCATGATCTAACCGCCTTCTCTTCCCAGGTCAGCACCCGCTAGCATCCTTGCCTGGACACTATGGACTAGCTGAAGTGCCTTGTGCCAGGTGGGACAGGAACATTCTAGGCTGCACTGGTTGGAGACCAAGTCCTGGCTCCTGAAGGAGTGCAACCAGAGCGTTCAGCTCCCACAGGCCTTGTTGCCCAAGAAAAGCCTGCATCAGGCTTCTTGCCCTTTCACATGAGACATGCAGGGACATTGTACTGATGCTGTCTGCTTCCCAAGCCAGAGTCCCGCCATAATGTGGACTCAGCTGGGCTTTGCTGACTCTTCCTGCTTTCCTCCCTCAAGGAGGGTCCATGTCCACGAGGTAGCTGCTGGACAGACTAAGGCCTCCTGCCAGTGCCCTGTGCTCAGGAGAGCCACCCTTTCTATGGATTGAGGTTTTCCTGAGGCAATATGCAAAGTCGCCTTCCAGCAGTGTCTCCTCCCCAAAATTCAGGATCTCAACACAGAGCCCACCTTGCCCCACAAAGTGTCCCCCAGAGGGCATACACCCCAAGCTCAGCTCTCATGGAAACCAGCTCTGAAGAAGTCCTGACCCATGTAAAGTACTGTGTCCTCTTTCACAGACTCCTAGTTTGTACATTCAGCTGCGTACCAAGGGTTGGAGCTCAGTTCCACCTAGAGGAGCCTCAGAAGGAAGGCCTGGTGATCTATTCCTGGAAAGTCAGCACGGAGCAGAGCTCTACTGGGGTTGCCATGAGCCAAGGTTAGCTCCATGACAACTTGTTTCGCTCTTCCCCAAGAAACCAGGTTGTGGGGAAGATGGAAGGAGCCAAGAGTTGTGAACAATTTCATGTCCTGACAGGGGCTGGCTGTGCTACCTCAAACAGAGAAGTCTGGATCCATAACCACCTCAAGACTGGAGGTCTGCAGCCAACAAGACAAAAAGCCCCAAATAGACCTGCAGGAATGACTCCAGGGTGACTGAGAAAGAGGAACGAGTTAGGATGAAGAAGGACCCAGAGTACCCCCAGAGGGCAGACCCACAACCTCTCCACTTAGTCCTACTCTCATCCACAAGAAAGCCACCAGCTAGGTGCTCCTAGCCCTGCTGCCCAGCCTCTGTCTTGCTCCCTCATGTGCTTTCATGGCCGCTCTGCCCTGCATGGCCTGTGGCTTCCTCACTGCTCTCACTTCACCTCTGTGTCCCTGGAAAAGTCCATTCCACACAGCAGCCACAGAGGTTGTCTGACAGCCCGAGCCAGGGACCTCCATGCTCTCAAGATCATAAGCTGGCCCCTCTCCAGGCCCTTCTGACCTTACTTTGTGTTCAGTCCATCAGGCTTCAGCCCTTAGTTCTTTACTCTTTGGTGCTCACTTTCTGCCCACCAGCCCCTGGGGTTTCGCTCCTTGGTGTTCAGCTCCTGCCCACCATTCCACCAGCCCCTGGTTCTTCCCCCTTGGCACTCAGCTGGTTACTCACCTCTCAGAGGAGGCTTTCTCCATCCTCCCACCCTGCCCCCACTCTCACCCACACTGCCATTGCTGAACAGTGGGATCCATGTGGGGAAGTGATCACCTCTAGGAAGGCAGGTGTGGAGCTGGCTTGCCCTCATTACCATCCTCAGTCACCCCTTTGTCACAGACAAGACAGCCATCATTGCCAAGTGCTTGCTGAGTGCTGCCCACCAGAACTGAGCATTTCATTCAGGGTCACAACTCACTAGCCCTGTGAAAGCCAAACCCACTGATGCAGGCAGCCCACACTTTGAGCATCCATCCATTGGCCTCCAAGGCTGCTTGCCTTTACAAGAGGAGACTGGTCATTCTTCTGCAAGAAGCAGCTGGTGGGTTTGAACTGGCAATCTTTCAGTTAGTAGCCTAGCACATTCCACAATGCACCACCAAAACTCCTTCTCTCTGTGAAATAGGGCCAATTAGTAGCTAATTCCACTAATGAGGGCAAGGTGCTTCCTCTGTCATGGCAGAACAGCTACCAGCACAGGAGCCTGGACCCAGCTCAGGGCAGGCAAGGCAGGCCTGTGAGGGAGAGGACCCAGGCTAGCTACTGCTGCCTGATTATAGACCAGAGGTGGAGTGAGGCTGGCCACATGGGACTGGATGATAACTAGGAACCACCAAGCAGCTTGGAGAGAGCTGTAATAGGGCAGAAAACCCTCAGACAGCCCCCAAAGGACCCAGGCTGAAAATATCCAGGGGAGAAGGCAAGTCCCAACAGCTAAGAGCCCATTACCTAGACTAGAGGTGGCCCAGAGCCCATTGCCCATTACCTAGACTGGAGGTGGCCTGGGCACGGTTCTTCAAAGGTCCCTTGCTACTCCATGTGCAGTCCTTACAGCATCACTTACCAGGAGCTTTCTACAATTGCTGGTCCCACGTGTGATGCACGACACAGAATCTGCAGAGATCCCAGAGGGTCTGCGTTACATTGCAGCTTCAGAAGCACACTTCCAGATGTCCTGATGTGAGAGTGCCTCTTTTGGAGGCTGGTTCTTCAGGGAGAATGCTGTTATCCCAAAGCCACACTTCTCTGCTGGTCCGAATCCACCAGTGACTCCTCAGGACAAAGATAATCAATTCCCTCCAGTGTGATTTGCAGCCTTGGAAACCCCAAGGAGTATCAACCATTGAGTTGATTCTGGCTCGATGGCAATGAGTTTGAAGTTTGGGGTTTGGCTGTTGTGCTTTGATGTTTCCGGGAGGGATTGAAAAGCCTGTAATGCAATTGTCACAAGATGTTTATCACAGCATCATGCATAAAGGAGAAAAATAAAAATAACCTACATAAAGTGAGAGAAATGGTCCTAAGCGTAGAGGTAGACATGAAAGTGGTTTTTTGGTGTGTGTATGGTGGGGGTTAATTTTTATTTTATATTGGTTTGTCCTAGAGAGGGTGAAACCAGGCTGCTACTTGGAGGCAAGGATTCTGAGACTTCATCTGACTAGATGGCACATGACAACAATATTGGTTTGCTTACAAAGTTCATATACATTGTGTTTCACCCTATTCTTCATTCACATTGGTGTCACATAATCATTCTTATTCATTATGTTTTATAAAAATAATCACCATTGGACCTTGCCCATCATTACCCTGTCTTTTCTTGTCCCTGCTACATCCTTCCCATTTCCTTCACCCCTCCCTCCACCCACCAAATTATGCAACCCTACCCATCCTCATCTCTCTGTTCCCAAATTTTTGCCCCCATGGGTCCCCATACATGTTTTAACAGTTATCTTTTTATTTCTACAATAATGGTCTTATGCGGTATTTGTCCTTATGAAACTAAATTCATTCACTCAGCATAATGCTCTCCAGTCTCTCCCAAATTATGTAGTATTTTTTTAATCATTGCTTCTGAGTGCTGCAGAGCATTTCATTGTGTTCATTTGTATGGTTCCACTGGCACAAGATACGTAAAAAAAATCAAATTCCTAGAGGCATAAAGCAGATTCAAGGTTATCAAGCACTAGGGCTGTGAAGATAAGGAGTTAGTGCCCCGTGAGCTGTTTGTGATGAAAAAGCATTGGAAATGAAAGTGATGGCTGGAAAATGTCGTGAAACTGGCTCCTATTGCTCAATTACACCCTTGAAATGGCATGCACTCACCCTTTCAAGTCTGCCTCAGCTCCAAGCCTCCTTCATCACGTTGCCCAGATTGTTAAGTCTTAGAGGGAAGAGACTTTCTATTTCATAGGGGCTGGCAAATTCAAACCACCTGCCTTAGGTTGGCAGTGTAGCTCCTTGCCCACTAGGTCATCAGACCCACCAGGGCTCCCTTACCAGGGCAGAGAGGGACTTGAATCTTAGTGCTACTGAGTTATATTAACAAGTAAACAAAATTTCATGCACAGTGCTCTTGAGAGGAAACAGATTCATACTTGACCAGTCTGTGAGTTTTCTGAGGCTTTACATTTCATGAAAGAAGATTGCCCACCTTTCTCCCAAGGAGCAAATGGTGGATTCCGACTGCCAGAGAGACACCACTTTTGGGTTAGCAGCACAACCCCCTAGGACGACGCCACCAGAGCCCTGAGCTATAAAAAGAACAGTCTAGACACAGAGACACGTGCCTGAGGGAAGACAGATGCCACCTAAGGATGGTCTACAAGCAAGAATCCCAGGGACACCTGACGATGAGGAAGGCATCCACATGAGACCCAGCTTTGAAGAGCTCTGGGGAAATAGATGCCTGCTCTTTAAAGCCATCCATTTGTGGTACTAGAGTTACAGCAATCCAAATAAACTAGACTGGGCACTTAAAGACCTGAGAATGAACATGTCTTTTGCTAGCAGCAATTCGTTCTCTATAAAGTTATCCCATGGAAACAGTAGCACCAGGGGAAAGACCGATGTGTGGTTTGGGGCAGTTCCTCACCTCCCTGACACACTCAGAGAGTTACCTGGGATTAAACGCATGGAAAAAACTTGAAGCAGACTTAGCCTGTCATAACACTCAGGGAATTGTAGCTGCTACTCCAGCCTTGCTTACTCCAGCAGAACACCACAGACAACCTGGATGCAACTAATTTTAAAGCTGGATCTGTGTGTTGCAAGTCACAAGGTTTTTAAGTAAGATGAAGGTGCTCATTAAAAAGTACTATCAAATTGTCTTTCAGAAATATTGCTAAGCAGGACAAAGGAAGAAAGCTAGAGCATAGACATGGAGATGCACAGTAGGAGGAGTGCATGTGATATGGGAGTGTGTATGTGTGCTGTGAAGTGGATGTGTGTCTGTGCGTACAGTATCTGAGGAGGTGTGGTGTGTGCATGCTTGGAGGAGGGTGTGGTGTGTATGAGTGTGGTTTGTTGGGGGAGAGAGAGTGAGAATATGTGTGTGTGTGTGTGTGTGTGTGTGTGTGTGTGTGTGATGCCTGTGAGTGGGCAGGTGAGTGTAGGATGGTGTGGTGTGTTAATACATGTGTGATGCGTGTGTGTGCATGTGTGAAGTGTGGTATATGTGCATATGTATTTACATCTATGTATGATGGTAATATGTGAGAGATGGTAACATGTGCAATATGTGATGTGGTATGCAGGTGTGTCGTGCAAGGTTGTAGAGGTCCAAGTGCATGTGTATGTAGAGTGTGGTGTATGTGCCTGTGCATGTGTGTGCACATGTGGTGTGTGATGTGGTTTTGGGTGTGTGTATGCTGTACATATGGTGCAGTATGCATACGCATATGTGTCTTTGTATGAATTATGTGTATGTGGTCTCCACATGTATGTGTGATGTGGGGGGAGTGTTGCACCTGTGTCTTCACATGTATTGTATGTGCATGTAGCCTGTGTGTACATGGAGGGTGCATATATGTGCATATATGTGTGTGGTGTGCATGTGTAGTGTGTACCATGCAAGTACTTTGTGTGTTTATGTGTAGTCTATGTTTTTATATGTGTGCTAGAGAGATATGCATGTGTGTGTGGTATACATGTGTGATGTCATGTGTGGTGTGTGTGAGTTATCTGTGTGTGCACGTAACATGCTGTGTGCTGTGCCTGTGATGTGTACACGTGGTGAGTGGGGTGGGGTGCACAAGTAAGGAGGGTATATATGTGCAGTGTGGTGTGTGTTGTAGTGTGTACATATGTGCCTATGTGCAGAGAAGGGAGTGTGATGTGGTGCATCTGTGATGTACATGTGTGGGGTGCATGTGTGTGGATGTGAGTGATGGTATGGGGAGGTAAGTGTGTGCACACAGGGAGCTGGTCACAAGAGAGTGGTATCAGTGATGAGTCCTGGGAGGGGGACAGGGATGAGAATGCATCAGAGCATTCCACCCTACAGTGTACAGTAGAGCTGAATCTCTGTAATAATTGAAACATTCCCTTACTTAATAAGAAGACTTCCTGACAACAAGTGCAATGTTCAGTGCTGGCCCCAGGTGCTGGCCCCAGGGTGGCCCCAGGGTGTGCTTGCATGAGGGTGCGTCACCCTGCACGTGGACAGCGCAGCCCTGGGGGTGATGCGACAGTTGGGACTATGGCAGCTTGTTTTCCTGAACTTCTCCATTTCCCTAATTCTCTCCATGGACATGTGTCACCATAATGCTAATAAAACTATCAGCAAAGGAAACGCTTAAAGAAAGGACACTCTTCTTGGCTGCTAAAGGGTCTTACAAGAAATGAAAAGACATGCTGCATTAAGAAAATCTGCTGTCAAGGACCTCTCCAAAGTGCTAAAGAGCAAATATGTCCATTTAAAGATGTACCTGGATGGGATCCAAGATGGTGGCGGAGGCAGAGACAGCGTGGTGAGCTGTGGGAGCAGCAAACCACTTAAAGCAGGGCCATTATGGCCTTCCACAGACTTCAGCTTATTGATAATTGGACACTTAAACAGTTGATGACTGACCCTCAGTGAAGATCGAGGCTCAACAACAGGAATTCAAGTATTCCCAAGGAGAAATGAGTGAGTCTCGTGGCTCCCAACCCCCTC
>NW_006400186.1:66139-91352 GCF_000299155.1 Elephantulus edwardii | reverse complement strand
CTGCATCCTGGCCCATCCTCACCCTTCTGCCCCCAACCCTCACCTCCTTGTACCCCCAATATGTTTTTCCCAATTAAAAAAAAAGAAAAAAATAAAGATGTACCTGATCCAAATTAGAGGGGTGTTTTAATTGCTTCCTATGCATCTAAAAGTTGGACAATGAGTAAGGATGACAGAGGAAGTGATCCCTTTGAATTGTGTTGGAGAAGAATATTGGATATCTCATGAACTGTCAAAAGAACAAATAATTCTGTCTTGGGCAAGTGAAACCAAGGTGCTTGTTGGAGGCAAAGATGGTGTGACGTTCTCGCATATATTTTGTGCATGTTATCAGGAGGAAAAGCATCATACTGGGAGAGGTGAAGCGTCAGGGAAAGAGGAAGATCCTCCATATGCTGCATGGACATAGTGTCAAACAAGAGATGGCAGCACAGGTGTAGGACAGGACAAGGCTCACCTGTTGTGCATAAGGTGGCTAGGAGTCTTAGCTCGGAGACACTATAACAACAACAAAGGACCTGACAAATCAGGTGATATGGGAACTCCATCTGAAACAGATGAGGAGTCTAGGGAGGAAAGGGGTGTGTCACGAAAGAGTATAGGAGGCAGGGCCAGGACTTCTGTCCCGGGCCCTCAGCACCGAGCACACCTTTCCTTCTGCTTTTCTTTCCTGGCTAGCTCCCACTTGTCCTATAAGATTCAGCCCTTGGATCACCTCTTCCAGAAAAACTTCCAAGGTGCCCTGCCCCCAACCTCTACCCTGGGTTATATACCCACCCCTGAACTCCCATGATAGTCTCTCAGGTCTCAGACAAAGAATTGTGAGAGTGGCTTGAAAGAGATCCCATGCATCATTCCATGACTATAGCTAGTACATGGAGCCCAGGCCAGACACCAGCCTTCCTATCAGTTCTGACTCATGAAAAGCCTATGAGGTAACAGCCTCAGTAGATGTCTCCCCCTTCTAGTCCCAGCTCCCTAGGAACTGCCTGCCAGGTGTCAGTGGATTCCATAAATATCCCAAACATGGAAAGTATAGGACAATATTTAGGTTCAGGTACAGGCCTGGGCACCCTTCTAACCCTCTGCTACCTCAGGAACCTCAGTCCACTTGTCCAGGCTCTGGTTCCAGGCCACTCCTGAACCCCTTACACCCTTTTGCCTGGAGGTTCAAGGAGATGTAAGTGCTCCTGGGGAAAGGATAGGCAAAGCCAGGCCAAGGCCTGCCCAGAGAGCATCAACTCCTTCCCAGGAAGAAGCCATTCCAGCGTGGCCTGGTGAGACCCGGCCTCGAGGCCAGGCCATTGTTCAAGAGGGCCAGGCACGGGCCAATCTCAAATCAAGACTGGGGACATCAGCACTCTCTTTCAAGGCTCCCTGGGAAATGCTCCCTCAATGCCCCCACTCAGCACCACTTTTGGGGTCTCTGCTTCCTCAGCTCTGCTCTTGGAAACATCTGACATACAGTGGACCTGACTCCAAGGCCTGACCTCAGACAAGTCACACAGCTCGACCATACCTCAGTCTCCTCTCTGGCACCTACTCCAGGTGCCGTGCAGGCTAATAAAGACATGAAGGGTTCTGTGCACACAGCAAGGACTTGGGCTGGGGCAACTGTCACCTTTAGCGCCATACTAGTCAGCCCTAATTCACAATGAAGTAGCCAAGATGCAGAATGGTTAAGCAAACAGCCACGGACACACAACTAGGGCCAGGTGGGTCGGTGCTGTCTACAGTAGGCCAAGCTATAGATATATGATGGTGCAGCCTCTTAATAAGGAACAAGGTGGAACCACAGGCAAGCAGAGGTCTGGAGGAGGTAGGCCTTCTGAGGCCTTCTTCTTCCAGGAAGCCCTCCCTTGTGCGGCTTCCTTCAGAGCTCCCCCAACCAGACCTCTTGTCCTGGAGGGGTCTTTTCATGTGCATGTACATTCCAGCATCTTTGGGATCTGGCTCTGCTTATGGCCCCAAAGGCCAGTGCACAAAGCAAGCAAAGCACTTGAGGACCACCTTGGTTCCTAAGGTGAGCTGCATTGGCTGTGGGGCCTCAGAGGAGAGTCTTCCCATCCATGGAATGAAAGCCGGGCCAGCTTCTCTCCAGAACTCTAGCCCTAACAACACCTCAAACTTTCAGCAGCAGGCTCTCCACCCACACCCCTAAACTCCACTGAACTCTGAAGGGCTTGCCTTCCCGCAACTTTTCATTTCACAAAGGAATGTGTCCAAGGTGGGGACCAACTTCCCCACAGCACTCCACATGTCCCCACATGTCCCCACTTGTCCTTGGCCTGTGGGGATGTTGGCAGACATTTTGTCCTATCACCATAGCTATAGGCATGTGCTGCCTGCACAGAGCCCCTACAGGAATTTTTAAAGTTGAGACAGCAGGACATGCAGGGGACACCTCTGTCCAGGAGCAGATTGTCATTTTGCCATCAAGATGGAATCTACTCTTGACCCTGGCAGGTTTTCGGAGACAGTGAATTCCACGAGAGGAGGCTGTCTATCTTCCTCCCAGAGAGCAGCTGGTGAATTCGAACCACATGACTTTGGGGGGGTGGGTAGTGCAGCTCCTTATCACTGAGCCAACTGAGAGTAGACACTCTCTCAATATGACATATGCCCGCTCCCTGTCACCAATCCCAATGCCTTCACAGGTGTCCACGGGCACGGCTTTGCCAAGGGGTGTGGCTGCTGGCCGTAGCAGGAACCCACGGAGGCTGGAGGAACCATGTGGAGAGCTAACACTGCCACTGTGCCTACACATAACAGGCACTTAAGGGATGCAAGTGGGACCAACTTGTCAAATAAAGAAACCACGAAGGCTTGCAAAGAAATTTCATTAAACTGAGGGTGAAGACAAAACCAAAGATTTCCTGAGATCAACAGCAATGGCATGGTGGACAATCATCAACAAGCGTTTACTGAGCACGTACTACATGCCAGAGCCCTTGCTAAAAGCCAGGAAGACAGCAGAACACTCGCACACACAGACAGACATTTGTGGAGTTTCCAGATTTTCTGACCACAGCCCGACCACCCTGACCCAGCATTGGCATACAGAAAACTCTCTGGTGGCACCCCTCAGAGCTTCACAACTGTACCGTGAACAGATTCTGTGGAAGGCTGCCCAGGCGACTGACACTGGGCCTGAGTATGTCCCTACTCTGTCTGAAGCATGCTTAGAACATTAATTATTAATGCTGGAAATAATTGGCACTTGTTAATATGTCAGTCACCACAGGGAAGCATCGCCCTGCTTTAACCAATTCATCTTTTGGTGATTGATTAATTACAGCTGAGCTTTTATGAGACACCCTCAGGTGGCAAACCACAATCCCCTGAGGGTAGAAGACAGGGCAAAGAGGAATTCCTTGTTCGGGTTCCAGGAATCCTGGGAAGGAGCTGGAAGCCAGCACATACACTTTATTGGCACCAGCTCTGGGTCACCACCCAGTTGGACTGGCATTGCCCTGGTCTGCAGTGGCAGCAGCTCACAGAGAGTCTGAATTTCATCCTGAAGCCCAAACACTTGAGCAAATTACTGGCTTGGAAATGCTATTAAGTGAATCATCTGTGGAGCATCGGGTGCTCTTAAAAGGTAGACAAACATGAAGTGTGGTGAGGGGCGCCAAATGCATAGGTTATCCCCGCAGAAAAGTAGAGAATGAGGCAAGACTACTCAACCGGAGCCTAATCATCCTTTATCCACGTGACTAATGTGACCATCAACTGAGAGCAACAGAGCCTGGGAATGCAGGATATGTGCAGTGCTCAGTGACTAGAGGTGACATGGAAAAGGTCCCCTGAGCCTTGGGAGGCAGGGTTTCTGTCCATATCTTGAAGGGAGGAACAAGAGAGAAAGAAAGAGGGTAGCACTAAGAAGGCCCATCAGTGAGAACCATGAGCTGTGTGCTATGTGGGGATGTGGGACAGCCTCAGTGTGAAGGGGAACACTGGGACATGGGACAGCCTAAGGGTGAAGGGGAACACTGGGACATGGGACAGCCTAAGGGTGAAGGCGAACATTGGACATGGGACAGCCTAAGGGTGAAGGGGAACATGGGGACACTGGAGAATTAATATAGTCACCCTCCTCTCCAAGCCACTGCAAGGTAATGTAGTAATGGCTTAGAAAACACAAGCTAATTGTCCTTGAGTTGGAACTGACAGCAGCTGGCCCTCCAGTGGGTTTTCGGAGGCTGTAAGTCACAGAGGACTAGGCCTATTTTTCTCCCCAGGCACTGCTGCTAGATTCAAACCCTCAGGTTGACAGTGCTGCTATCTATGGACCAGACCACCAGAGTGACAGAGTGGTGCTCTATTGGGTGGGAAATGAAAGAGTATTTTGAGTATTCTGTTATGAAACATATTTTTCAGGAAGAAATGTGTAGATAAGTTCTTGCAAATACTCAATAAGATACCAATTGAATAGTAAGGTGTCATTATTTATTTCATTACACTGAGAAGAATAGTCTGATAAAATACAAAACCATTGTTCTGAGAAACACTTTTGTTGGGTTTTGGAAGACAAACTTAGAAACATACTGTTGCTTAACAGAAACATATTTTGCATGATGAACAAATATTGCATTTTTCCTCTTTGTATGCATCCAGTGCCTCATTTTTTAACATACAAAGTGACATCAAGCACTGTGTCCCAGGCAACAGACAGTACAAAGTCAAATAAAAACTCTATAGAATTGATGAATATCAATATTTCCAGTACTTTGGAGTACATACTATATTAATATTATATTATCATCCAGCAGTATTACATTAAACAAAATCAAGGATTTTTGAAGCTCCATCTCACATACTTTGGGCATGTGGCCAGGAGAAGTACATCATTCTTGGATGGTGGAGGGACAGCACAGGAGAGGAAGACCTTGGATAAGATGGCTTGACTCAGTGACTGGGACAATGGGGATGGGGGTAGTTGTGTTGGAGACAATGAAACTGGCTTAGGATAGTAGAAAAAGGTTCAAAGGTTTTGTACATAGGGTCGCTCTGAGTTGCAATCGATTCCACAGAACATAACAGATTGTATCAAGAGATATGTCAAATATACCTTAAAGTTAAGATTATAAATCTTGTTAACAAAACTTAGGACATGACTGTACACATATATAGCACAGTTTTAAAGCTTAGGACATGACTGTACACATATATAGCACAGTTTAAAAAGGAACATGATTGTCTTGGTTGCATTGATGTACTGATTCAGTTTTCTTGGTCCCTGTTCATCTGAGACTGAAGTCCTTGTGGTGTTTTTGGCATGAACCAGAGCACAACCATGAGTTTGTGTCATCACATAGACCACTACAGGGCCTACTGGCTGGAGCTGCTGGGTCAGCAGGTGTAGATGCCCATGACAGTTCTCTCAAAATGGATGAGAGATCTATTGGCTATTTCTAGAATCTATTCTCACCCAGCAACCAGTCATATTGGAGCCAGTTGCTTATTGGGTGAATGTAGTTGCACTTGGAAGCCCACTGGTTTCTTGTTTATCAGAAAGAAATTGTATACTCTCAAGGGACTCATCAAGATAAAAAGGTTCTGTTTCATAGGAAGGAACTCTAGGAGACAGATTTCAAAGCAAGTGTGGAAGTGGTAGAAGAATCCATTTAAATGTCCTAGCGTCCCCCTCTGACCCTACAGGAGATATGTCTCATGCTTGTGCTGTCTGCACCAAAACACCATGCCCCTGCCTGTCCCCAGCCCCTGAGGCTCTCACTTTGCCTTGTGTCCTGTCTGCTTGACATCTGTCTTTACTTTGGGAAACTTACTTACTAACTCATTGCTGTTGTTGTTCAGGACTGTCTGACTTATAGTTTTTCAGAGGAGGTGATTTTCTATCTTTATCCCATGAAGCAAGTGGTGGATGAGAACCACTTTCTTTTGGATTGGCAGCTCAACTCCCTTTCCATTAGACCATCAGATCTTCCTGTGGGTAACTAATGCCCTTATTTTACTGATGTCCTACGAACATGCTCATTGGATAATCCATTTCTTGCCACATCCCACCTGACACTCAGGATTATCCTCTGAAGTTGTGGATGGGACCCCCACCAGGGAAATGAGAATGTTAAAGATGTTGAAGACTGGAGTGGAGGAGATCCTTTAGCTCTGTGTTCAGGCACTCGCAGGGCTCTTTCCAAAACCCCAAGATTTGGGGATGCCACCGAGTCTCTCTCTCACACACACACACAGAGAGAGAGAGAGAGAGACTGACTCGTTCCCCTGGGCTCTGACTTGTTCTTACCTGCAGAGTCTGAGTAAAGGTGTGGGACAGGCATTCAATCCCCAGCCCACCCCATCTGCATTTTGGGCTGAGAGGAATTGGGAAGGGCAGTATCATGGGAGCAGAACTAGGGTGGAAGGGCCTGCGGAAGAAGAGGTTTGAGGATAGTGAGACAGGTCATGAGCATAAACCTAGGAAAACATCTCAGGCTGCGCAGGCTCCTTCACATCTGGACTCCCAGGTTGTTCCACTTCTCACAGGCCAGTGTGATGGAAAAGGCACTAGAAGCTCCTTGAAAATAAGGAGAAAGGTGCCGCAAAGCCTCCTTCTGCCTTCTATTAATTCCTTCTCTGTCTTTCTTTGCCTAGGAGGGAGGGTTCAGACCACTATCCTTGAAATCTCACTTGGCCCATGTGCGTTTTCTCAGTAGGTCCATGCCCTAATTAGATTTCTCAAGGTCAGTGGTGACTCCAGTTCCCCATTCTTGCCCTTGAAGTGGCCATCCAAGAGGTACAGGTAGAGAATATGGGCTCTTAAATGCTTCCTACAGGAGGAGGAGGAAGAAGGAGGAGGAGGAAGAGGAGAGGAGGAGGAGAAAAGGAGGAGGAGGAGGAGCACCTGGGGACCAGCTGAAGGCCTGTGAAAGGCATCCTGCACAATCCCACACTCCCAGGCCCCTGTGCTCACAGCAGCTCTCTTGAGAAGTCTGAAGTAAAGGAAGAATCCATACGGTCACAGACACAGCTTCTCTCCTGGAATGAGGTGTCAAGCAAGATCTTCCGTGAGCTCACCTTCTTCATGGGTGACGAAAGCTCTTGCTGCCCAAAAAGAAGGCTATGAAGACAAGTGTCAAGGTGCCACAGCACACTTACTAATGGAAGCATGTTCTCAGCCAGGGAAGCTGATGCCAGTCATCGCCTCTAGGAATACTCAGTGAGTGAATAGCTGAGGCTGAATAAAAAAGAGCCTTCTGGAGCAAAGGTGGGGTTCTGCCAAGTCTCCCGCACACTCCCTAACAGAGAGAACATGCTGGAAAATAGCAACATTCTACACGGCACCTGAACCTGTTCTGAATGTGTTAATGCCATCGTTGATGCCATTTTACAAATGACATGATATCTGGGCCTCTCTGGGATCCTAAAACAAGCAGGTTCCCAGTATGGTGTCCCTGCACAAAGTGGATACTTCCTCCCCAGCCAGTGCCCCACAGGGCTGTCTCCTGCTCCTGCCCTGCAGTCTGAACTCACTGGGCGGGCAAAGAGCCTCTCCCTTCTGGACAGTCACTCCAAAATCTCTCAGCCAGCAAACCTCAGCTAGGAGGGAGGTGTAGAGAAGGGAAGGTGGAAGGTGGTGGAAGGAGAGGGACATGCCCCCTTGGCTGTGACAGGCTCTGAGACCAGGCCCCTGAGCTCAAACTCCAGCTCTGTTAGCATGAGCTGTGCCCCCTTAGCTGCCCTGCTCAGTTTTCTCACCCTTTAATAGGGGAGCAAAACCTATCCTCCCCTTCTAGGTGCTGTGAGTTTGGCTGTGAGGTAATCTGTGAGCTTTCAGCACTTATCAGCAGGCACCCGAGAATTGCTGTAGAATGGCTGAACAACCTTCCCACCTTGAAGTGCTGAGTAGAGGCTGCATGAAGCCTGTGAGGACCCAGAGGAGAACCCTTGGCCCACCTGCTCTGCCTCCAGTTCTGCCATTCACAATCTGTGGTCAAAGCAGGTCTGCAAGGCCAGGAGCCACAGCAAGGACACCAAAGTCCACACACTGACACACATACAGCCCCCAGTGCCATCCATCCAACACCTGCCAGGCCCCAGAACAAGGGCAGTTTCTGACCCAGCAGTGGCTCACTCTTAAAAGTGAAATTACACCAATCACAGAAATGCAAAGTGAGTCAAGGAAATTTTCCCTGGAGTAAGGAAATCAATATGGCAAGAGAAGCACACAATCAACCACGCAAACACACAGAGGTATCATCCCTCTCACCACCCACACTCAACCTCAGACATGCACAACCACTCACAACTCACAGCTTCACACACAGACCTGTGCAAAACCCACTCAACTCACACAGCCACACATGGAAACATGAAGAGGGAGAGTAAAAAGGGGTATGGGGAAAAGGGGAGAAGAGGAGAATTAGCAGGAAGGAAGGACAGGAGGGGGGAGGAAGAGGGGAAGAAAGGGAGACTAAGAGAGTAGAATAGGAAGAGAGAGACTAAGTGGGAGACTAGGAGGAGTATGGGGAGGGGAGGAGGGAAATTGGGAGGACAGGAAGGAGAGAGGAGCAATAGGAAGAGGGAAAGGATAGGAGAGGGTGAGACAGGAGAGAAGGATGGAGGGAGAAAAAAAGGCATGAAAAGGCATGAAGTAGTGTACTAGTTAAGAGGTGACAGAGCTGAATGGAGTAAGAACAGGAGGGAGGGACGGAGGGAGAGGAGCTGTGAGAATAGAGAGAAAGAGTTGGAAGAAGAGAAGAGAGGAGAGAGGGAGGACAGGAGGGAGAGAAGGGCGAAATTTGGCAGGGTGGGAAAGAGAAAATGACGATGAGAAGGAGGTCTGGGGGTGAGGAGGGAGCAAAGAGGGATGAAGAGAGAAAGATGAAGTTCTTGAAACCCAGCAGGAGGGTTTCAAAGGGGGCTGCTGGTTCTGTGGGCACTGCCTGCTCCCCAGAACTGGCAGTGTGGGCTCCAAGGCTGAAGTGCAGGACAGGAGTCCCCGAGGCCAGGCCCACCAGGAACATTAAGAAGGGCAATTAAAATGGGGCAAGAAAGCCTGAATGAGCAGAGGGAAGGGAGCACGTGAAGGTGTGCGGGGGGAGGGGGGGCTCAGAGGAAGGAGACCTTACTTCAGAGGAACTCTGTCTGTCCTTCTCACAGCCCTCCCTCCGAGTTGGGCACCAACCCCCACTATGACCACTTCTGGCTGCTTGATCCTGGAGCCTTTGGCTCCTCTTGAAGTAAGTCTGAGTGTGAAGGGGCCGCCAAGAGGGACCTCATGGGTGTTCAACATGTGAAAAACATGGGAAATCTCACACTACCCTATCTGGTGACCACCTGCACAATCCCTGGCCCAGAGGGACAGAGTGGGTTCGGCTGAGGGCCCAGAGCAACTAGAGCCCTCTACAGAGCAGGGGTATAGCTGGCCTGTGACCTACCTCCGAATGGCCATATTGGGCCTGCATTAGTGACATTTTCTACTTTAATTTTTATGTCTCAACTTTGCAGATCAGAAAATCCAGAAGTCTGGCAGAGCAGTGAGTTTTGAAAAAAATTTCAAGACTGGAAGGTGGGTCCCTCCACCATCTGACGTTTGGTTGCTCACCCTCCTGTCTCCCTGTGGCTGCTGAGATGAAGCTAGATTACTTCTGCATTCCCACTGACCCAAATGTGCCTAGTAATTTCTGTGGAGGCTGTGTCCTGAGACCAAAGGCCAGCCCCCTTAGGGCCGCAGGAGATGGCATGCACCCCGAGGTGGACAGGTGGAGCTGCCATATCTGGATTCAAATAACTAGGGTCCTGGTGCTGCATGTGAAACCTCGAGCTCCCAGCTCTGGGGCCCCATGCTCTTGAAATAAACGCTACACCAACCCCATCACTGGCTGTGGCTCCACGTGAACCACTGTGGACTACAGGGTCTTCTTTGTCTGATTTTGAACACAAATTGCCAGGCTTTTCTTCCTAATCTTATGTGGAAGCTGTGCTGGTATGTATTCATCATCACAGACATGCGCAGCCCCCACTGAGACAGATGGTGGCTGTGTATGCGGTGCCTTACTTGGGAGTCAAACCCAGACTTCCCACACGGTAGACAAGAGTTTTACACACACACAGAGTGAGCCCTCAGAGGTAAGGAGGACCTACACATGACCCCGCTTTAAAGAGCTCGCTCGAACTGCAGCCTCTAGTGAGTGGAGGAAAGCACACATCTCTTCAGGTGAGATTCAGGGCCTAACTTCCTCTATCAGAAAAGGACTTAACCAGCATTTTTTAAAGGCCTCAAATACATGAAGCCTTAGTAAAACATAATTAGTCTTGGGACTAGAAGGGTAAACAAATGTGTAATTCATGAATTTGCTAATTGTCCTTCATCTTGATCTCCTGCCATTCTCTTACAATCTCTGACTGACATACGTGCTCATGGCAAGGACGCAATGCTCGGAGCAAGCCTCAGAGCCGCCTGGTGCCAAAGCCTGGCACCTGGACTCGCTTCCCCCCACCCCTCCTCCCACCCAGCCCAGCCACCCCCGAGAAAACACAAGGCAAGAAGCCTGTGGTACTCCATCTTTTATTTTCTTAAACTGTACACAGATGTAAAATACTTTAACAGCAAGTCTATGGGGAAAATGGTTTGGCTTTAAATTATTATGAAACAGAACCTAAAGGGAGCTTTATTAAATAAACATAAAGTTGGAGATTTAAGGATACACACCTGTATTCTACCATTGCCATCTTCTTTCTACCTTCTAGGTGTGTAAGGATAGAAACGACAAATCAAACTAAATAAACAAAATCCATTTATACCCTGAAATGCTGGCAGGCCACTCGATGGGTGGTTCAGAACATCTACATCATAGAAGATGGCCTCACCATCTAGTGACAATTAAAACTGATCTGCTGGCCTCTTTGGTTCCGAAATTATGTACAATACATTTAACTGTATCCATTTTTTTTTGCTGCTATAAAAATAACTTTTTTCAAATGGCAGTTTCTGACTAATCATGCAACTAAATCAGTGCAAACATTAAAAGCAATCATTCGCTTAAAAAAGAAGCAAAGGATTTCATTTCAAGTATAAAAAATATAAAAAGAGTCATACGAGTCCAATTTCATCTAGTGCGGGTCAAGCCTTTAAATTGCATAGTTCACGTGACACTCGGGTCTGGAGGGTGAGCACCCTTCATGCTCTGCCCAGGGCCACTCTGGACACATGGAGATCGCCAAGTGCTGTATCATGTGCATGCGGGCAGGTCTACAAGTGCTACGTGGGGCAGGCAAGGCCAAGTCCGTGGCTGGCCTTGGGGGCATGGGTTAGGAAACTTTTGTCAAATGGGTAAGAGCCTTCCCCCATCTTTGCAAGGAGAGCTAAGTTGTTCCCCTCCCCTGCTCTCTGTGAGGGGGCACCCAGAGTATTTCCAGAAGGCATCCTTCTACCATATCCTCTCTTGGGCTCATTCCCATCCATCCCACCCTGTCCTAGATGTCCCCAGTGGAGGACATTGATTGCAACTTATTTTTCCATTTAGAATAATTAGATTTTTAACTTAAAGGTCATACCTGGTAGAAAAGCCCCCTTTCCATTATACAACTGGCACAAATGGCCTGTCAATTGCTTGTTAAAGCATCAAGTAAAAAACTCTCTCCTTTCCTCCCTCCCCACCCTAAAAATCAAACATACTAAGTAATATCAGGGACCCAAGTGACCAACAGTCCAAAGGCCACCGCCCTTGCTCTATAGTTGTGGCAGGCGGGTCCGTCCCTTCCTGCTCTGGTCCCCTCCGTGAAGCTCGCTTTTCTTGCAGCATGAAGGACTGTGGGCAGGGGCAGACCAGCTGGCCTCACTCTAGCAAAGGAGCAGTGTGGCCCTGGGCCTGCCCCTCACTCCCTGCCCGGCTCTCTCACTCGTGTGTGTGTGTGTGTGTGTGTGTGTGTGTGTGTTTCTCTGTCTTTGTGCTTTTATGTGCACTTAGAAGGCGCAATTCAGAGTGGCCGGGCCAGCTGGTGGGGATGGTGACTGTTCACCCCATTCTCTCAAACTGACAGGCATTTGTAGATGAGCTGTCATTTGTCACTACATCCATGTGCTGGTATCTTGGAGCCTGCGGTGTGTGTGGCAGGATGCATGTTACGTGTGCATGTTGCAGTTCATGTCCATCGAGGGTCCTCACTCTGCTATGACCAGTGGTTCTATGTAGTAGAAATTATGTCAGGCCTCCCCTGCCACCATCTCTACAGCCCAACAGGAGGGGTTGCACTCAGCCCCCCACGCACCCCCTGTACCCAAAGGGGTTGAGTAGAGGCCATTGGGGACCATCCTCCATGTCCCTGCTGGCTGTCAGGCACAGCCGCACTCCTCCACAATCATGTTGGGGACGTCCCTCTTCACAATGTTATACTCATCATCGAAGTAGAGCATGGACATGGTGCTGAGCTTGGTTGGGATGCAGCAAGAGTTCACCATGCTGGGGTTCAGGCCCCGCATGCGGTATTGATTCACCACTGCAGTGTGGAAGGAGGAAGCGGAGCCAGGGACTCCTGCCAGGTAAGCCGGGCAGCTGCCCTCACAGTAGTTCCCATAGTAGCCGGTGGGCGCGATGATCCAGTCATTCCACCCAATGACACGGAAGTCAATGTAGAACTGCTGCCTGCAGCAGAGACTCGTGTGGCCATCACACTCCAGGCCCCGCTTCCTGATGCGGTGTCTACTGTCGCCCAGCCGCGCCTGCACCACGACAAAGGGTCGGTGGGACTCCTCAGTGGGGTCCACAAACACTGGCACCACAGCCAGCTCCTGGCAGCCCTCACACTGCACGTCCAGGCTAAGCCTTCGTTCACCGTGCTCAAACAGGGCCTGGATGGCCTCAGTGAGCGGGAAGGTATGCCAGCCCCCGCGCCGCAGCTCCACCTTCTTCTCCACCATGCTCCACCTGTCCCCGTGTCCCTGCTGCTGGAAGGACACCTTCACTCGCACCTTCCGGCGGTTGCCCTTCTCCAGGACGTAAGGCAGCAGTTTCAGGTAGAGCCACAGACTGGCCTGGACCACAAACAGATTCTGGTTGCCCTCATTGGAGATGAAGAAGTAGAGGCGGACTCGGGAGGAGGCGAGGCCATCTGCAGAAAAGGGAGAGCAGTCCAGTTAACTCAAGGGGGGAGGGGGCAGAAAGGATGGGGACACTGACAGTAAAATGCTGGGATGTGAACTCTCCACACACCTGGAAAGCCAAAAGTGCTGTTTGTGGGGCCAAAACTTCTGCCTACAACCTGGGAGGGGCAGAGAAAGCGAGTTTCCACTAAAGAAACTTCACCAGGTTGGAACTAGAAGGTTGTGGCCTATGAACTTCTGCCTCACCTTCCCCAGGCCTGGGCCCCTGCAGGCAGGCCATCAGGCCTCCAAGATCAACAGAAGGATTTGTCTGGAGGCCAAGATCTTAACAAGTTCTTATGGGTATATGGGATCTGAAAAGCCAGGCCAGGGCGGCACCAAAGATTTGGGGGTGGGTGCTTCAGATGTTTTAGTGTGTTGGGGTGTTGTGTGTGGTTTGTTGTGTTTTTTTTAACTTAACTTAGGGCATTGCAAAATCAAGCTGAACTACCTACTGCCTCTTTGCCATGTTTACCTAAGTATGATCTGATTCAACCCCCAGTGAAACCTGCACTGCAAACAAGCCAGCTCTTCTCAGGTTTCCAACACAGGAGCGTGGGCTCTGCAGGCTGAAAGTACAGCCCTCACTCCTGAGTAGTTCTCCAAGGCATAAAACACACAGCCTTGAACCTTGAGATCCAAACTTTCTGCAGACCCTGGCACCCTGTTGTGGCACATGCAGAGCCACCAAGGAAAATTGTCTGCCTGCTCCTGACTGTTCACAGTTCAGGTCACCAGTAGGGCGGCTGTACTAGAGCCAATGTCTCTCTCCCGCGCTACATTCCAATGACCTTCCCTCTGACAATCTCTACTCTTTTTTTCTGTTCTGCAGGAAGAACAAATGTGGTGATTGTGTGGACAGGGCTGGTTTTATCAAACCTCTCATCACTGCCCCCCAGGCCCTTCCTCAGGCCTCCCTGGCGCCCCTAATAATACAGACACCTGACTTTGAAATGGGAAAAACTGCAGCCTTAAAAGCTAGTCCTGGACTAGCCGCCTGTGACCTGAATCTGTTATTTATAAGTCAAAGAGCTACCACCGCAAAAACGGACCAGAAATATAACAGCCCCCGCTGTCATTTTGTGCCACCAGGACCAAAAGGCCCTCCTCGACCTTCTAGAATCACGTATCTCCCCGAGCCCCTGAGCACCTTTTTATGCGAGCCTCTGACTCCGGCTGACAGCTAAGCCCGCAGCAGCAGCACATTTCTTTCTCTGCACAAACCAACCCGATTGTCTGCTTTTCTCCACACTCGGCCATGCAAAACTTTTCATCCCTTTTCATGGCCAGGAGGCTGAGGCGCTATCTGCTGCTGCCTGGGTGGGGGGAATGACGGGGGAGGGGGGGAGGACGGGAGGGTGCGAGGGGTGGTGAAGGATGGGGGGCATTAATAGCTAGGGACACAACAGCCCTCTAGCTCTCAGCCCCCACCCCCTGCTGCACAGCGGCTTCCCAGGAGACAGGCCCTGCAGTCCCCAGCCCAAATGGAGCTGAGCTCTGGGCACAAAAGCCAGCCTGGCTCATTCAAGTCCTGAAAAGGACAGCAGCATTTCCAGTGGGGCACACTTTCCTCCTTCTTTTAAAGTTCCCAAAGATATTTTTTTCCTCCCTGATTTTTATATTTAGACACTGGTAGAGATCTACAGTCTGGAGAAGAGGGGGGTGTCCCGGAAAGGACTGAAACTCTTTGTTAACTAAGAACCCAGAGGCTACCACGGCTGTCAGCGGGTCCGGTCAAGAGGCACTGAGCTGGCCTTGAGTACGTCTTTCTCTGCGTAGAAGATGGAACCTGTTGAAAAGTCGGCCTGCCTTCCGCCCATTCCGGTGCCCACACAATCGGAAGAGAGGTTGCCTAGCTCTTCCCAGCGAGGCTTCAGCAATCCTGGCAAGCCCATGCCACCCGGAGATGCAAGCGGCCCCAGGGGCCTCTCCGAAAGCAGGCGAGCGGGAGCGCGCGCGCACACACACACACACACACAGAGAGAGAACTCTGGCCCACGTATATCAACAAGCACACACATCTCCATCCATACTGCTAGGCACACACTCCGTCCGTGGGAAACAAAAACATTAAGCAATAACCAAGCCAGTGCCTGCGGAGCCAGGGCCAGGGAGACAGGAGCCCAGGCGCTGGGGCAGAGGGCAGGCGTGCGGTGAAGGGGCTGAGAGATGTCTGCACCCTGAAGTGCCGCCGCAGGGACAGGGTCGAGTGGACCGGGCAGAAGTAGCGTCACCCCCAGGGCGCGCTGGCGGAGGTGGCGGAGGCTCCCACAGGCAAACAGAGAAGGGGCTGGGGGCGGGCACACGGACCATCATGGGCACCGAGGCCGAACCCACCTGTCTCAGCAAAGCTGATGATTTCGGACATGCGCTCTTGGCCGTCGGCGGCTGGGCTGGCGTGGCCGTCGAGATGCGGGATCTCCACGCGGCCGTCCTCGCGTACCTTGCCCGCGTGCAGCTTGCGCAGGGCCGTGACCATGGCGGCCTTCGGCACGGCGTGCGTGATGTTGGGCCGGCCCCGCATCTGCAGGCGGCTCAGGATGTGCCGCTTCACCGCCTCCAGGAAGTCGCTGTCCACCCGGCCCGGCTCCTCCGGCCGCCGGAAGCCACCGCACGACGTGCAGGTGTCCTGCGAGCCTCCCCGTGCTCCCGGCGGCGGCGCAGCGGGCGACGGTGGGGGTGTGGGCGAACCCCAGGCTTCGGGTCCCAGCCAGCCGGCCGCCAGCAGCAGAAGGCAGGCGGCCCCCAGCGCCCGGCCGGGCAGCCCGTCCATGGTGCGCCGCTGGAGACTAGGACGCCCGCCGCGAGGCGAGCTGAGCACAGGGCTGGGCTCCGGGCGCGTTGCCCGCCCCGCCTCTGCCCGCCCGCCGGGAGGCCGCCGCTGGCTCGCAAGGGAGGAGGCCGGCCGGGCCGCTGGGCTTTCCGCGCGCGGACGAGGGGCGCCCGGGGCCGCTGGGGCCGGAGAGGCGCACTGGTTGCAACAGCAGCAGCGGACGGATCGCCGAGCTAGCAGGTCACTCTCGCACGGGCGTCTCAGGGCGCGTCGGCGTCTGCAGTCTTCTCCCCATCCTCTGCGTCCGGGCCCCCCGCAGACCCCGCTCTGGTGTGGCGAAAGCAGCGGCAGCCGGCCGCTGGACCCGGAAGGTGGCGAAACGGCCGGCCAAGGCAACTTGATGGAGACGAAAGGCGAGGGCACCGAAGCTCCGGAACGGAGCCCAGGCGCGGCTTGGCGCGGCGCTGCGGCGGGCGCTGCGGCGGGGCCCCGCGCTGGCACCTGAGCCCGGCCTTGGCCGCCTCACGCCAAGAAAGGGCCGGCAGCAGCAAGCAGGTCGTCCTCGGTGAGGCCCGGCGGGGCGAGGAGCGCCCCGCCCCACGAGCCCTCAGAGATGGAGCCGAGCAGGCCCTGCGGTCTTCTGGGCGCGGCACCAGCCAAAGTTCTCTCCAGGCTCCCGGGGCGCCGCATCCGCGGGCGGGCGGGCGGGCTGCGCGCTGCGCTTCGCGGGGGCCTCTACTCCGGCGCCTCCTCTGGCCACACTCGTCCGCTGCCTGTGCCGGGCGACTGGGCACGGGGCGCCGGGCGAGGACGGCGAGGCGGCAGCAGGCCCTTCTCGCGGTCTCCCTCGGTCTCTCGCGGCGGCGGGATGGGCTCGAGCGCTGAAAAGTCTGGCAGAGCCTCCGGTGTGGTGACCTCGCTCGCGCTCGCACCGGCACCAGCCGCAGAGCGGCCGAGAGCGGGCCGGTGGCGCCGCGTCCCCGCGCCCAGCCGCGGCCCCGAGCGCAGTGCCCGCCGACGAGTTCTTCTTTTTGCTCTCTCTTCTTCTATTCTCCCCGATTTTTCTCCCTTGGGGGGAAAAAAAAGCCGCACAATCTCCGTATGTGCGCGCGCGTGGAGGAAGGCGGGGGACGAGGCTGGTCCTGGCCGTGCGGGAGGAGATGGCCCGCGCCTCCCGCTCGCCAGAGGGAGGAGGGGCGGATCTGTTCAGGTCGGTGCGCTCCCCCCGCCCCCCCTCTCTGTGCTTGGGGAAGGAGGGGCGAGCCAGCCCTCCTCCCCACCCCCCCACACCCCCACACCCCACTCTCGGGACACTTTGGCTGCCCAGAAACTTTCCCACCACGTGCGCGCCCGGGACCCTCGCCCAGCCAGGAGGCTGGCGGCACCGACGGACTCCGGGCGAAGGACGCGAGGGTTCGCCTCTGACCGCAGCCGCCCCCTCCTCGCTCGCGCAGGCCTGGTCCCCGTCCCGGCCACCTCCGCCACCGCCTGGAACCGCAACTCTGCGCACCAAGCCCCGGACTCGCGGGGCGCTCCCTCCGCGGACGGGAAGACAAGGGCCCCGGACCCCTGTCTTCTAGGCACTCCCTCCCGGGATCCTCTCCCAGCGAACGCCGCTCCCAGGCTGCAGTGCCCTCTCCCAGCGCCCAGAGCCTCCCGGTGGCTGGCGCGTTGGGCAAAGCGTGGGGCCCGCAGGCTGAGGGCAGGAGGGGCGGCCGCTGGAGGCCTGCTTGCTCCTGCCTCCGCAGCGCCCGGGGCTCCAGGGGACTTCCAGGTTGAGCTGCAGTGGAAAACTCTCTGGCCTGGGGCTGTAAACCCCAGAACTGTCTGGGTTCTCCAGCACACACAAACCTCAAGTAACTAACTTTGATCTCTCTCAGCAAAACCTCGTTACAGGCTCCATTTGTTACACTGTCGATTTGTAGAGGTGTGCCCTTGAGCTGAGTCCTCACCCCTCATCTTTCTTATAGGAAGTGGTACTCATGCAGGTGGAGTCTCAAATGAGGCATCTGGGTCACTTACCGATCAGAACCCAGTAAGGGGGATCACCACCAGCCTGCCGCACTGATCGCTGTCAATGCAGACACAATTCCTAGCCCTTACACAACCCCAATACATAATACTTCTGTCTTCCTGTCCCCATCTGGGTCCAGTGTTTGGAGGGACCTGTGGTTGGAGTCGCAGGACCTGGTTCATGGCTAAGAACATGCCCCCATCCCCTCTCTTGCTGTGGACCTCCACCCACGACGGCACCCACGACCGCCAGCCCTGAAACTGCAGGCACGGGCTAAGTGGAAGTCATTCCAAAATTCCTATTACGTCAGTGGACCTAGGAGTGCCTAGGCCTGGAGAGGGACCTCCAGCTCGTGACCTTCCTCCCGCATTGAGTGTCCACCAAACTCACCGAGACCAGAACCTACCTCGGCCTCAGCCTCAGCCTCAGCCTCAGCCTACATGGAGCAGCCAAGTCTGGAGGCGGAGCGCCCCCTCCCTCCCAGTCGGAGGAAGCGATCCGAAGGTGCTCTAGCAAAATCTTGCACGCGGGAAGTCAGAATCAGAGGTCCTGCTGGGTCTTTGAGATGCAAGCCCTCTACCTCCCAAGCGAGCGCCATCCCAAGGTACTACACTGCCCACTTAGGTTTCCAAACTCGGCTTGATCCTGGGTCTGCAAACTGGGAAAAGTGCTTCTGCCTGCTGCACGCTGGGGCCTGGGTGCAATGGGGCCCACCACAAAGCTTTTTCTAGAATCTTCCCACCAACCTCTTGAGCAGTAGTTCTCCCTTTCTGTCCACAGCCACTTGGCAAAGTCATTTTTCAATTCTCACCCCCTGTCTCCCCTCCTTAGTGAAGCTCCTAGCCCACACCCTTTTGTACCCCAATTGTTACCTGCCTTATGAGACCCTGCTCTCTGTCACTTGGGTTCCTGGAGAAACCCAGGCCTCATGTGTCTCCCTAGCCAGGGGAAGCTTAGTGAACGCTTGAATGAGAGAGGGATTTAACAGCCCCACTTGCCAGCAGCACCCTAACAGTAGTGTTTCTGGCCTGTGGCTCCAGCCCTGCTTGCTGCAGTCCTACGTGGGCTCAGAAGGGACTGAGTTGGGGAAGACCCTCCCCAGCCAAGTGTAGCACCCTGCTGGTTGACTCTGACTAGGGTCAGGCAAGAACTACCTTCACTGGTGGGGGATGGGACAGGGAGATTGAACGAATGGTCAACACTTTGCTCCTCTGGTGAAGGGGCTGCCAGCCCGCTGCTGGTCATCTGCTGGGAGGGAACTGGGTCAAGCGGTAGTCAGAAACCATCTGCTCGAGAAGCTGGGATTATCCCGCCCTCTGCTGATCCCCCTGCCCGCAGGAGCCAAGGGTGTAAATTGAGTTCTTCCACATCACCTTGTGCTTTCTGAGGGAGGGCATCTCCCCTACCCTAGGAGCCAGAACCTGCTCCTGGGGCTTCACAGCCTTATTTATCTCTGGGCACAGCTCTCTGTCCATTAGTGACCTCAGCCTCCAGAATCTGCCAGGAGTGTAATGGCACCTGTCACTTCTGAATACAATAATGCACATCAGTGTTGTTACCAAAGCCTTCAGGCAGGGCTGCAAGACCAACAGCCCCCACTTAGGATGCTGGATTCCTGCCACCATCCAGGGGTTGGTCCAACCGGGAGGGAGAGACCAACACATGGTGAGGTTATGGATTCAGGCGCCAGAGGGGAGTTCTCTCTGGAAACATACATTCACAACAGTTTTATGCAGAGTTTATCATTGGCAACTTGGAGTGGATTAAAACATCAGAAAATGATTCATCAAACCATGAAGACTGGTGCTTTCAAAGCTTGCTTGCAAAAAAGAACTAAGAACCTGCGTGCACTTGCTGGCTGGTTGGCCCCTGCAGGATTTAGGTGTGAAGAGAAGATCTTCCTTCTTTGAGTGGTGGAAACTGTTCGCCCAAACACCCACAAAGATCTAGAGTTCTGCTCCAAAATCAGCCACTGGGTGTTCTATGCAGCACGTTTCTGCTCTGGCACATGAGCTTACCATGAATTGGAGCCAATTGAAAGGCAACTGATCTGGTTTTTATTTACATCAGTGGGCTAAAAAAAAAATAAAAATAAAAGGAGCTCAATTAGGCCAGACTCAGTGTCCCTCCTAGCCAGAGACCCAGGGGCAGAATATGGGCAGCCCAGGCCTGGGTGCACAGGAAGCAAGGGTACCATTCTAAAAGCTAAGTTACCTACGTGGAGTCCCTGGAATGCTTCAAAATCTCTTCAGAGCTTGGAGGTCTTGAGTCAAGTCCTAGCAGGGCATGGAGAGGAGATGATGCTATTTTCATCAGAGAGCCCATATTTCTCACGAGGACAGTAGAGATGCCCTTGGTCACTGAGGCCCTCAACAGGTAGGAGCTGGCGGTACTCTTACATCCCTTCATGGCCTCAGCAAGTAGTGTGGGTGGTGGCCATCTCTGGCAACTTTTACACTCCCCTTCTGTAGTTCACCAACACCGAGCACAATGCATGACTCAATGAAGGCTTATTAGCAGATTCACCAGCAGTGGCACAATCAAGCACTTCACTCCTGGCCAAACTGTTTATGCTCAAACCTACCAACAGACACCCTAACAAAGTGCTGATTTACCTTGAAAACTCACCACATTGACAACCCTGTGGAGTTTTGCACGAACAGAACTATTTTGAATCAGAATAGACTTGACGTGGGTAAAGAAGATGAGGAATGAGCCAGGACTTGACCAAAATCCAATGGCTCAGCAGTGGGCCTGGGACTCAAGAACAGAGGCCACCCTTTGTGTGCCCCCTGCAGGCTGATCCCCTCCTTGTCTGTCCCACTCCATAGGCTAACCCAGGCTCTAACACAAAGCCATTTTGTGGGGCTTCTCTTTAGGAGAATCATTCTTGAACTGACTCACTCAATCCTCCTCCCACCCCAAATGCTATAGTTTGTTAACAGGAGTCATGCAAATAACTGTGTACTGGATCTATAAGACTATAGAATGATGGAGCTGGGGAGTGGGGTGGCAGGGAGTCGGGGGAACTCTCCACTTGCCTGAGCAAGGACTAAAGCTGCCTCAAGGCTGCACATGGCAGCAGGCCAGTGAAGAAAAATGCCCAAGTTGGTATATTTCTGGGGGGGGGGGAATTGAGGTACTAAATACAGTAGTTTGTTAGCTGCCTGCTTCAGATTGCTAAATAAATTATTCCTAGCATAGATTCCTTCCCACTGATTCAATAAGTATACTGAACTAGGTCTGGAGATGTGGGAATACATACCATAGTCTCCAACCCTCACATGCTGAGGTCTATTGGGCAGAAATATTTATTGAGAGGAACATTCCCAGCTCAAGAACTAGGTGGCGGAAATGCAGTAGGATAAGAAGAAACACCCACTTTCCCCAGAAAGAGGCAGGATTTGTGATGAGTCTTATCTGTAGCACAAGAGAGGAAGGCAAGGAGAGTCATGTGATAAAGAGCATTAGAGCAGAGTAGAGCAGTGAAAAAAGGGTAAGTGCATTGTTGCTACACCATAGAAAAAGAAAGGAGGGTGTTAAGGCTTGGAGGGCATGAGAGAGACAGACCAATGTGGAGAAAGTAAAGCCAAATGATGATGATGATGATGATGATGATGATGATGATGACAATGAGTGCCAAAGGCAAGAAAAGAATTGCACTCCTTCCAGTAGGTCACTAGGTCTGGCCAGATAATGGACAATGGGAGGATGGAGGATCAGTGAAAGAGAGGGAGATAGATTGAGACAATGAGTGCATCAATGGGCTCAAGTGTGCCAAAGATAATTAAGATGACACAAAACAGGACAGGGTTCAGGTGTATTGTTCATAAAGTCGCTATGAGTTGTGCTCAACTCTTTGGCCTCTAACAACAGCAACAACACCCCTTTTCTTTGATGTGAGTCACTAGACATAGTTTTCAGATGGCTACATATAGCTGATAGCTTCGTGAGCTGGTCATTTCATAGTCTACAAAGGAAAAGTATTGTTAAGGTTTCTTTGATCCTGGGCTCCAAACATAACTCTGTTCACTATCGGACCACTTACGTTTAAGGCCCAACTCCTTTAAACAATATTAGTTGGTCTTCTGTGGCCCCTGAACTTCAGCTGTGGACTTTGGAATCTATCCCTTGAAGAACAATGTCTAGGGGAGCTCTGGTGTTCTAGTGGCAAGAAGCTGCACTGCAATACCAGAGGTATGCTGTTCAAATCCGCTAGATCCTCTGCTGGAGAAGGAGGGGCAATTTCCTCCTCTACCAGTCAGATCTACCTTGACAGTACACAAAATAATAATAAAATAAAATAAAAAATGTTTAAAAACACCCCAATGTCTGCCACCCTATGAGCCAACATCTAAAAGGAATGTCAAGTTAATTCGATAGCATTTCTTTTATTCTTATTATTTTATACTAATTTATTTACAAAGTTCATATACATTGTTTTTCACACCAGATCTTTCACATTTCCTTTACTCTCCCACCCATTAAATTGTGCAACCCTATGATTAACTTGCCTTCCAGCCAATCCTCACCCCTCTACTCCCCGCCCCCAATCCTTATACTCATTCTACACTAATGGTCTTAAACAGTATTTGTCCTTATGGGACTGAGTCAGTTCACTTAGCATAATGCTCTCAAGTCCCTCCCAAGTTAGGTAGTGATTTACAAAACCATTGCTTGCATGAATGTACCATAATCTCTCAATCCATTCGATTGTGATTGGACATTTAGGCTATTTCCATGTCTTAGAGTTCATACAGGGTTCACAAGTTAATGCAACCAAAATGTTAAAAGTTCAAGCCACCCTTTTTCAGAAAAAGGGCCTGGTGATCTACCTCTGAAAAATCAGCCACTGCAAATGCCATGGAGCATAGCACCACTCTAACACACGTGGAGCATAGCCCATCCTAAAGCCTTGGAGCACAGAACCCCTCCAACACACACAGGGCGTAGCACCTCTCCCACACACCTGGGGCATAGCATCTCTCCCACACATGTGGGGCATAGCACCCCTCCCACACACGTGAAGTTTAGCACCCCTCCACACACATGGTGCATAACACTCCTCCCACACACGTGGAGCATAGCACCCCTCCCACACATATGAGGCGTAGCACTTCTCCCACATTCATGGAGCATAGCACCACTCCCACACCTGAAGGTACCATGAATCTTGACGGTGCCATAAGTCAGAATCACATCAGTGACAAATGCTGCCAGTGTGTGAGGGGGACAGTCTGAGACCACAACATTGAAAAGATGGTAGAGTGGTTCTTCAAATCAGGATCAATTCAAGTACCTCACAACAAGAAGACTAAATACAGCAAGACATGCTTCATGCTTTTTCTTTTTCTGTCATGAAAATATATATTCCTTTTAAACAGTTCTCTCCTTCATCTGTTTCAGTGCAGTATACATTATTTATCCCCTTTTTTATTATGTTCCCCTCAACCCTGATGTCAGTACCATTTTACAAGAGTGGCACTATGCAGTTTTTGTCTTTTTGTGACTGAGATATTTCACTCAGCATAATGTCCTCCAGGGTCACCCATTTTGTATAAAATAGTTCATGAGTTCCTTGTTTTTCAGTCCAGAATAATATTCCATTGTGTGAATATACCACAGCTTCTCTAGCAATTCATTTGTTGATGGACATTTGGGTTGTTTCCAACTCTTTGTTGTTGTGAACAAAGCAGCAATTAACATGGGTGTGCACATATGTGCTTGAATGGCAGTTTTGGTTTCTTTACGGTATATTCCCAGTAGTGGAATTGCTAGGTCAAATGCTATTCTATTTCCAACTTTTTTAGAAAGCACCATACTGCCTTCCATAGTGGTTGCACCATTTTACATTCCCACCAAGAGTGAATAAGGGCCCCTGTTTTTCTATGACCTAACCAGCATTTGTTGTTTGCAGATTTGTTTAATTTTGCTATTCTTACTGGGATGAGAAGATAGCTCATAGTTGTTTTGATTTGCATCTCTCTTAGAACTAGAGATTTTGAACATTTCTTCATGAGTTTGTTTGCCATCTGAATGTCTTCCTTGGTGAAATTTCTGTTCATATCCTGTACCCATTTTGCAATTGGGTTTTTACCTTTATCTTGTATATTCTATAAATTCTAGGGTATAAGTCCCTTATCAGACATGTCATTGCCAAATATTTTTCCCAGTCTGTGGCTTCCATTTTTACCCTGTTGGAGAAGTTTTTGGATGTGCAAAGGGATTTAATTCTTAGAAGGCCCCATTCATCTATTTTATCCTCTCCTGTTCGTAGGTTTTTCAGGATGCTTGGAAGAGTGTTCATGGATTAGGATTGTGGATTAGGACTTCTAGAGTTCTACCAAGCTTTTCTCTAATGAAGTTTATGGTCCTCGGTTTTAGTCCTAGGTCCTTGACAAACCACTAGCAAAACTAAGGAAAATACACAAATAATCCAAATAAGAGGTGAAAAGAGCAACATCACAATAGAACAAACTAAAATAAACAGGCTAACATTGGGATATTATGAAATCTATACTCAAACAAATAGGAAAACCTAGAGGAAATGGACAAATACACTCACAACCTACATAAACTGACACAAACTGAAATTGAACACCTGTACAGACCCATTACAAAAGAAGAAATTGAAAGGTAATAAAACAAGTTCCAGATTAAAAAAAAAACAAACAAACCACCACCCCAACCCTGGACCAGATAGTTTTACAAGTGAATTTTATCAATATTCAGAGAAGAACTGTCACCAATTAAACATAAACTATTTCAGAAAACAGAAAAAGATAAAATTCTCCCAGACTCATTCTATGAAGCAAACATATCCTTGATACCAAAACCTGGTAAAGACACCACCAAAATAGAAAACTATAAGCCAATATCTCTCATAAACATATATGCAAAAATCCTGAATAAAATACATCAAGGAAGTCATTCACCATGACCAAGTGGGATTCAAAACAGGTACCCAAGGATGGTTCAACATAAGAAAAACAATCAATGTCATTCATCACATTAAAAAAGCAAAGAACAAGAACCACATGATCCTATCAATTGATGCAGAGAAGGCCTTTGAGAAAATCCAACACCATTTGCCGAATAAAACACTCTACAAAATAGAACTAGAGGGGAATTTCTTCAACATAGTAAAAAGTATATATGCAAACCCGAGAGCCAATCTCTCAATGGAAAGAGATTAAAGATATTCCTTTTGAGAACAGGAACAAGGCAAGGATGCGCACTATCACCTCTCCTATTCAATATTGTATTGGAGCGCAGGTGCAGTGAACGGTGGGAGTGGACTTGAATCGGGACACACCCCTGAATC
>NW_006400186.1:43811-60116 GCF_000299155.1 Elephantulus edwardii | reverse complement strand
GAGAAGGGTGCAACAATGAATGAATGGAATCCCAAAATCTCTGTAGATGTTCATTGAAATGAAAAATAAACAACCTAAATTTAAAAAAAAAAATATTGTATTGGAAGTCCTAACGATAGCAATCAGACAAGAGAAGAAAATAAGAGGTACCCAAATTAGCAAAAAGGAGGTAAAATTATCTTTATATGCAGATGATATGATAGTATACTTAGAAAACCCTAAAGACTCACTCCACAAGAAAACTACTGGAAAAAGTTAACCAATTCAGCAAAATGGCAGGATACAAGATCAACATACAAAAATCAATTGGATATCTCTACAGTAACAAAGAGAATACAGAAGCTAAGAAAAACAATACTCTTCACAATAGCTAATCACAAGATTAAATACTTGGGCGTAAATCTAACCAGAAGCACAAAGGATCTATTCAAAGAAAATTACACAACATTACTACAAGAAACAAAAAGAGACCTGGAGAAATGGAAGAATATACCTTGCTCAGGGATAGGAAGACTCAATATTGTGAAAACAACAATCCTACCAAAGGCAATTTATACATTCAATGCAATCCCAATACATATATTGATTCCATTCTTCAACAAGATGGAAAAGGCAATCTCCAGTTTCATGTGGAATGGAAAGAAGCCCCAAATAAGCAAAGTACTCCTTAAAAAGAGGAACAAGGTAGGGGGCATCTCACTCCCTGATTTCAAATTCTACTACAATGAGGTGGTCAAGGCAGCATGGTACTGGCCATTGTTGACAGACACATAGATCAATGGAATAGAATTGAGAACCCAGAAATCAGTCTATCTCCCTATAGTCAACTGATTTTTGACAAGGAAATTAAATCAGTTAAGTGGGGAAATGACAGCCTTTTTAACAAATGGTTTTGGCAAAATTGGAAAACTATCTGCAGAAAACTCAAGCAAGATCCACACCCCACTCCACACATAAAAACCAACTCAAAGTGCCTCATGCATTTCCAACCAATATATGTGTTGATCCATTTATGCATACAGACAGTAACACATCCTAAGGCCCTCTGTTCCCCACAGTTCACATCCCTATAGCTGTATGTATATCACATCATCATGTGATCCATAGCATGAAACTCTCCTAGTAAAGTAGCTAAGAGAAAAATCATCATGGTACTGTATGTCACACAAACCCTGCCCTGCAGTACAGAAGACTCTAATTCAATTTTCTCAATCAGTAAACCCACTCCATCTTGTCATTGAATGGAACTCCACAGGGGGGAATCACTGTGGTTGCAGAAGAAGGGGAAAACACAGTGCCATTACAAGCTTAATCTCTCTCACAGCCCAGGCCTATTGATTGGTTTATAAAGCTGTGTTAATTTTAAGGCCTCTCAATTTTCAGCCCTTTCCCCTGGGCCTAGCACCAGCCCCTGACACTCAAATCCCCAGCCTCAGGCTGAGGTCAAGGCAACCAGCACTAGGTTCATATCCACCACCCTTTTCCTCCTTCTTTTTCCCCAAACTCAGTACCCACCCCCAGTCCCTAGGCCCCTCCAGTCAGGTGTTAATCTGAGAAAGGAGCATTTCTCACACACTCCTTGAGTGTATTGAATTCTTTCAGCCCTTCCCTTTCCCATACGTTAGATTATGGGTTGAAATGCTGCAGAAAAAAAGTGGATGAAAAGGGAAGGATCGGATTTTTGCTTGGTGGATAAATGTATTTATATCTAATTAGGAGCTCCCACTGTGAAGGGGGTAAAGTGTTTGAGTTCTGGCCTATTGAAGGACAAACACCTATTGTGCACTCACTGGGCAAGTTGGTAAAAGATTCCCAGAGTCAGGCCACATTAGTACAGGCCAACAGAACCATGAGCAAAGTAGTGCTGGGGCAGCCATAGAGCCAGTGCGAACTGGTCTCAAGGCATAGATTTGCAGATTTCTGCATGTACACCTTTCTAAAACAGAAGGAGGGGAGGGAGTGGGACAGAAAACAAAGGGAGAGAAGGAAGGATTGAGGGAAAGAAAGGGGGGGAAGGAGAGGGAAAGAGAAAAGTAAGAAAGCAATAATATGAAGAAAACACAAAACATTAAACTTTCATTGACTCTTCAGCTCCTTTTGAATGGCTAATGCTTCCCAAGCACCCATGACTTCCTATTGATATGTAAATATCATCACAGAGCAAGCTCCTAAATTAAAGATAAGAACCTGCCAAGACCTATGTTTTCATCAGGTACACCAGCAGAAAAACGCTCACCAATTATCATCAGCAGAAAGCAAGTTAAGAAGGTGCAGGGTTAGAACATTACCCTATGGTGGTCAGGTTGATGTACAAATAAGATCATAAATCTGATATTTGCTCGAGTTCAGTAACCTAGAATGTTGGATGATTCCATCTGTGCACTCTTTGGACTGGTATTGCATCTTGAGGATAACTAACTTGTCTCACATACTTCAGGCATGTTGTTAAGAGGGCCTATTCCCTGGTAAAGGACATTATGCTTGGAAAGGTGGAGGGTTAGTGAAGAGAGAAGCCCCTTGATGAGAAGGATTGACCCAGTGACTGCAGCAATGAGGTCAAGTGTGTCAGAGGTGATGAGGATGGCACAGGATAGGACAGGGTTCAGATGTGTTGTTCATAGGGTCACTATGAGTTGTACTCAACAGCACCTAACAACAGTCTGCTGTGGACCAGGGCCCTCTTCACTAATCCTTCCAGATACCTCCATCTATTAGTCAAATCTATTTCCTTCATCATCATTCAATGTACTTGGAAGAAAGGAGTAGTGGCAGGATTGCCCCTTGTCCTCGCTCTACCATCAAGCCGGACCAGTTACCCAGAGCAAGGCCAGGGCCCTATGGAAGGCGCTGTGTTGGAGGGTTGCTGCAGGGGAGCAGAGGATGGAGGGGCAGCCATTCATGGGCAGGGAGGGCTGCCTGAACAGACAGTCCCTGGATTGAGGGTGGTGGACCAGAGACCAAAGCCATGTTAGGGTGACTTCACAGCCCCCGTCCCAAGCCCTGAGCTTCCCCTGCTGCCTCTTTACAAAAGAAAACCTTGGTGTCTAAGCCATCATTATTTGGGGTTTTCTATTCTATACAGCCATACTTACTGGTAACTGATACAAAGATATTCAGAACTGCAATCGAATATACACTTACTTAGGGAGTAGGAGAGAATAGAAGACAGTAAAGCAGCCATCAACGACATGGAATTATGGATAACTGGGACAGGGCAGTGCTGTCGTGGCCAGAGGATGCCAGTTGATGCCTGGGTAGCAGAGTGGGCTCTGAAGGAGAGCACCCAGGACAAGGAAAATGTGGGGCAAGGGATGGTCATGGCAGGAAGCATTAACACCTGATCACCCCACTACTCTTTACTCAAGTCATGTGCTCAAGATGCAGCATTGTTCCCTAAGCTTGTCTGCAAGGAAACCACTGTGCTGTACTCACACTGTGCTCCAGGGTCACTACCTCCATGAAGCATCCCCAAGTCAGCCCCCTATCTCATTAAAACACGTACCTTCTTGGCAGCTCTGACACCATATACCCACTGTCCCATTGTCAATAGCAATCCTGCAGGACAAATTAAAACTGACCCACAGGGTTCCCAAAGCTGTAAACCTTTCTCTCACAGCGTGCCTGGTGGGTTTGAACTACCACCCTTTGGGTAGGCAGCCAAATGACTTACCCAAAGAGCCACCAAGCTCCCCTGACACCCTGGACCTGTCTCACTCACTGGACTCTCGACCTCTGGAGGACACGTTGCTGAGCCATCTTCACATGTCTACAACTGCCATAGGCCTGCCTGGCCATGGCACCTCACTGGGCTGCTTGAACCATTTCCAAATATGGTGAGAAAGGATTCTGTGCTGGATGCAACACTCGGACATGTCTTGCAGAAGCTACTCTGAAACATCATCTTTATATCAATTTATTTTTAAAATATTGCTTAAATATCTATTTTGCATCTGACTGTAAGCTGAAGCCCTTGGAGAGGCATGGCCCATGATTTAGCACCCAATTTGCTACTGGCTCTGCCAAAAGAGTCCTCATTTTGAATTTTGTGTTTGAGATCCAGCAGTAAACAATACAAAGAAAATATCTGTCCTCATGGAATCTGCTGTAGAAGAGGTCAAATGACAAATAAACATGGTTTTTTACATACAGTCCCAGGTGATGAGAAAAAAATAATTCCTAATCATCCCTTTAAGAACCTGCAGGTCAGTTGGATCAAGTGTATACACTGCTATCTTTCAGCCTCACTTCCTTTCAAGAAAATGTTAGACGTGTTTACCTGTGTGGCAAGGGAAGGTGCTGGATAAAGAATGTCCTCTCAGAAGGCCTGCTTGGTTCAATTGTTTCAAAGTGAGGGCAACAACAACAACACGGAAGTAGGAGTTGTCCATAAGTCTGGCATTAATAACCTGGAAACCTCCTGTAATTAACCTCCAAGAGTGAAAAGCACCATGGTTCTTCTTCAAGGGAGCTAATAACTGGAGTAGTGTGGCTTCATGAGTCATGAAGACCTTCCTGAAGAGGTGAGATCAAAGGGTAAGGAGGAAATCATGTGAGTCTGTGGGACTCTCTGGGAAAGGACTATGGGGGTGGGACTAAGCTTAAAACATTGAAGGAGCAGAAAGCAAGCCAGTGTGGCTAGGACATGGTAAAGCAGAGAGAACAAGGGGCAGGAATCACACTCCAGCTCTACTCTTGAAGATCAGGTTTAGCCTTAAAATGTTTTACACCTGAGAAAAGGCTGAATTAGGAAGACCAATGGTCCCATGGCTGTCACAGATCCAGGCAACTCCTTCTTCCATCGTACAGGTGCCCTGTGACCACAAGATATCCACTAGAGCATCATCCATTGCATCCCTATTTCAAGCATAAAAAGGAAGAAAACTGGAAGAGCAATCCTTTGTGCCATGCAGCAGACTTGGCTTTTCTGAAAAGGCAAAATCAGAAGCCCTGCTCAGCAGCTCTGCTTCTCTCTCCAGGTGTAAAGGAGAGTTCTTAAGTGGCACAGATGGATAAATGTGGACAATAACCAGAAGGGTGACACCCTAACCCCACCCAGAGGGACCTCAGAAGTAAGGCCTGGTGATTCAACCTTCTAGAGCAGTTCTTCACGTTCTTTACCTTGAGTTGAAATAGACTTGACAACGTTGACAACAGAGTATATAAAGGGCAGGGAATGTAAACATCACAGTGTACAGACTAAATACCAGGGAGATGATGGTCATTTTTCTTGAAGGGTGCTGTGATCAGGAGCCGGGTTCTGTCCTAAGTGCAACAAGGAGGTGTTGGAGGGCTTTATCAAGTACTGAGTCTTTATCAAGAGCTAAGTTTGACCTGTGTTGCACAATGAGAAGACTGCTTTGGCCAAGGGTGCACAGTGAGCTGGAAGCAGGGAAGCAACTGTAGCCAGAGCGCATGTGAGAGCTGGTGGTGGTTGGGCAGGAGCTCATCGTTGAGATGCTGAGAAGTGGCTGGATTGGCCTCGACTTTGCAGCTCATGTTGAAGGCACTTGCTGATGGAATGGGTGTGGACATGAAGAAAGGAGAGAATTACAAGAATGGAGCCCTGGTTTGAGGGCTAAGTAATTAAGGAGATTTGATTCCATCTTCCCATGGTGATGAGAAAGGCAAGGAACAGAGTAGGGGGTCAATAAAAGCTCTGTTCAGACATGTCCACTTTGAGAGGCCTTTCTGGCACCAATGGAGCTGCTGAGCAGGTATTTGGATATAGAAGGCTGGAGTTCAGGGCAGAGGTCATACAAATGTGGAAGTTGCCAGCTTAGAGATGTGTGTTTGAAAGCAAGAGACTGGGTGAGTTCACCAGGGGGAGGGTGTGAGTAAAAGAACAAGAAGTCTGTGCCCTGGGGCAGCTCCACTAGCAGCAGGAAGCAGACAAGTGCAGCAGGGGAAGGCATGTGGTAAAGCCAAGCACTGCTGAGCCATTTACTAAAGTTAGAACAGGGCTTCACCATAGGATCAGCAACACACAGGTTGTTAGTGACCCTGATGACAGAGCTGTTGTTGTTGTCCCTGGCTCTCCATGACCATGTCCACACAGAAAAAGCACTGCCCTGGCCTGCACCAGCCCCACGAGTAGCTGAGAATTGGACTCAACAGGGTTTTCACTGAATTCTAGATCACCAGACGTTTCCTCCAAATATTTCTCAGTCTAGGAGTTCTGCTAATATCTGTTTAACAGCACACACCCCTCCACTGATGAGCTGTGCAGGAAGTGCCTTGCCCAGTAACAAAGCCCAGTGCCTTGCATATAAGGTCAGAATTCCTCTACCTGCCCACCACTTCACTCATCAAAGAAAGAACAGCCAATCAATTAGAAGGAAGATGGACAGGCCTCATTCCAACAGTTTTGCTAGTATAGGAAAGCCATCAGGTCAGCCCCAGCTCCTGAGTTCTTTGTCCACGTACAGCTGTGCTCTGAGAGGTTTTGGCATCTGGCTCCCCCAGGTAGCTCACCAGGCCTTTTCTTCTAAGGTGTATTTCTCCGTTATCAGCTAAGCGTGCAAAACAAAATGCACAGGAGCAGATAGGGGTGTAAAGTTGTAGATGGGTCTGTTAGATCCCAAGTTCCCCTAAAGGAGTGAGCATAATACTCAGGCTTGTGTTCAAAGTGTCAGGCCCTCCCTGTCATAAACAGCGACTGTCAAGGAGCAGGTGGTCCAGTGCCAAATGCTGGCCTTTCCATTTGCTCAAAGGAGTCATTTCAGAATTAGCAAAGCTATGTCGACTTCCTACTGGGCACAAGTCACAGTGCTGGGGACAGTCACCAACGTCATCTCACTTGTGCTTGGACTGGTAATTGAAAGCAAAACCCTTTGTTTTGTCCCCTTGGTTTTTCTTTGCCCTGGAAACAGGTGCACCTGGGTCAGGGCATCCTAGCCTGACCATTTACAGTCCACCCCCACCCTCTGTCCCATCTTCTTCCTCACCCTCCCAAATGTTAGAGGAGGGTGCCAGAGGGGATCAGGCCAGGGTTTCATTTGATGTAGAAACTCTCCAGTGTGTTAGAGAGTGGAGAGAAGCTCGAATGGAGCCCAGCACAGCTGCGGGGGATGGATGGTAGTGGGGTGTGGGGGGGTGTGCAACATGCTCCTGTCCAATAGGAATTTATTTGCTGCTGGCCTCTGGCAGTGCATTTCCAACTGCAGTGGGTCATTAATTCCATTTAATGGATGAGAGTTGCATTTTAAAATGTAATAAAAACAAATAGAATAGAACATAGAAAACTTACACACCAAAGGGGAAACACTATTCCTGAAAGTCTTGCTCTCAGCAATGCCCATCAGCGTCCATGTGATTGTGTGAATGTGTGTTGCACTGCAATGTTCAGTGTGTGCCTTACATTGGTCAGGGAAGTATGAAAACAACCAGTTGCCCCCTTGTCTCCTGTCCCCATTGGTGGGTCCTTATCACAGCCGCCTGGCTAGGAGTTACTGCTCACTGGTTGGAACAATCACCTTAGTGATTAGAAGCTGCACTGCCAACCCAAAGGGAAGGTTCAAATCCATCAGCCGCTCTATGGGAGTAAGGAGCAATCTCCTCCCATGGATTTACTGCCTCCAAAAGCCCACCAGAGTGTCAGCTCTGGGTTAGTTCCAACTCGATGGTACACAATATCAACAATGGAATTCTGTGTTAAGGACAAACACATTGGAGAAATATTACATAAAGAAACGGGAGGGGGGGACCCAGCTGCCATCAATTTTATTTCACATCATGACAACCCCAGGTATATCTGAATAGCAGTCTGCCCCATGGGTCTCAGTAACCAGTTTTCAGACACCATCAGGCCTTTCCTCTCCAGCTGTCAGCCATACACACCATTTGCACCACCAAAAGACCTTTGAATTATAGTATTGACAAAGAGTACTGAACACCCCATGGATCACTAAAAGAACAAACCCATCTGCTGTGGAGGACGTTCAACCAGGGTGCTCCTCAAGGGGCAAGGATGGTGAAACTTTGCCTTGCATCCTTTGAGCATGTGGTCAGAAGGGGTCAATCCTTGTAAAAAGACATCATACTAAGAAAGGTAGAGGGTCAGAGACTGAAAGGAAGCCCCTCAATGAGATGAGTTGACAATGACTGTGACAATGGACTTGAGCAGGGTGGATGTGGTAAGGATGGCACAGGACAGAGCAGCATTCAGATCCGCTGTTCCTAGTCTACTTGATGGAACCTAACAACAACACTGCCTGGGTTCCTATTAGTGCTAAGGTGGGTCAGACTGAGAATCATAGGCCAGAGAGAAGCAGGGCATGCAGACTTTTGAGGCCAGCGGCCAAAGAGACAACCTGCCTTCTCATCCCTAGGAGGGCTTGTGTGTAGAGGCAGGTTATGCATGGCCTCTGGCTTTCACTTGCTCTCTGGATTTCTGTCAATGAGGCAGTCCTCTACACAACATCTCAGAGATCCCAAAGCATCCCTTTGAGCATAGACACCTCAGGTCCCATGCCACATTTGCTTTGGCCCACACTTCACATCTACCCCTTGATTAGCATGCAGGACCCTGTCCCCTGTGTCTAGCTTCTGGCTCTCTCTCCTTAGACATACAAAGACAATAGCATTGTCAGCTTCTTGAGGAAACACCAAACTGTTTTCCAGAGTGTTTGCATTCTTTTACAAAGCTCTTCATTCACATTTTGTTTTATATAATCATTCTCATGCATTATGTTTTATAAAAGTAATCACCATTGGACTTCGTCCATCATTACGCTGTCTTATTACCCACATCCTTCCCATTGGCATGCCATCTCAGACAAGAGTCTCATACCAAAAGATTATAGCATACTACTGGGCCTCCAGAAGAAAAAGACTGGTAACAATTACAAAATGACAAAAAGTCATGCAAAGACTTTTCACAGAGGAAGACATTCAGATGGCCAACAAACACATGAAGAAATGTTCAAAAGCACTGGCAATAAGAAAGATACAAATCAAAACCACAATGAGATTCCATCTCACCCTAGTAGCAGTGGCTGGCAAACAAAATTTAGCAGAACAGCAAGCAATAATTGTTGGAGAGGATGTGAAGAGGTGGGAACTCTCATACACTGTCAGTGGGACGGTAAAATGGTACAATCACTCTGGAAGATAGTTCCGCATTTCCTCAAATAGTTGAACATAAGAAAGTCTGTATGACCCAGAAATTCCATTGCTATGACTATACTCCAAGAAAATTAGAACTGAGACACAAACAGAAGTCATAACAGCATTATTCACCCTCACAAGAACAGGGAAACAGCCTAAATGTTCAACCACAACTGAACAGATTGAAAAATTGTGGTACATTCACACAATAGAATACTATGCAGCACTCAAGAGCAATGATTTTTAAAAATACTACATAACTTGGGAGAGGTCAGAGAGAATTATGCTGAGTGAACTAACATAGTCTCATAAGGACAAATACTGTTTAAGACTGTTATTGTAAAAACAGAAAAGTAATTTTAAAAAAATAGAAGGATAATTAATAAAACATATATGGGAACTCAAGAGGTGGAGGGCTGAGGAAGTGTAGGTGTGAAACCACAGGGTTTCACACTTTGGTGGGTGGAGGGGGGAAAGAAATGGGAAGAATCTGGTCAAAAAGACAGGGTAATGATGGGCAAGGTCCAATGGTGACTAATTTTATAAAAGTAGAGCACCAAGAAGCCAAAGCAAAGGGAAGAAATCAAGATATTAAGGAGTTGAACAGAAGATTTCAGAGGGCAGTGAGGGAAGACAAAGTATTACAATGAAATGTGCAAGGAGCTGGAGTCAGAAAATCTAAAGGACTGAACTCCTTCAGCATTTTTTAAGCTCAAAAAACTGAAGAACATATTCAAGCGTCTAATTGCAATACTTAAGGATTCTTTGGGAAGAATATTAAATGATGCAGGAAGCGTTAAAAGAAGATGGAAAGAGTATACAGAGTCATTGTATCAAAAGAAATGGGTAGACACAGAAGAATTTCATGAAACAACGTAAGAACAAGAGCCTGCGGTGTTGAAGGAGGAAGTTCAAGTTGCTCTGAAAGAACTGGCAAAAAACAAGGCTCCAGGAATTGATGGTATACCATTTGACATATTTCAACAAATAGATGCTGCCCTGAATGTGCTCACCAGGTTGTGCTAAGAAATCTGGAGGACAACCACCTGGCCTACTGACTGGAAGAGATCTACATTTGTTCCCATTCCAAAGAAAGGCTATCCAAGAGAGTGTGGAAATTAAGCAAGATTCTGTTGAAGATCGTCCAAAACCAACTGGAACAGCACCAGCACATCAACAGAGAACTGCCTGAAGTGGAAGCTGGATTTAGAAGAGGCCGTGGCACTAGGGATATTTTAGCTAATGTCAGATGGATCTTGGCTGAAAGCAGAAAGTACCAGGGGAATGTCTATCTGTGTTTCATTGACTATGCAAAGGCATTTGACTGTGTGGATCACAACACACTGTGGCTGACTTTGACTATGAAAAGAATGGGAATCCCAGAATACTTGGTTGTGCTTATGTGAAAATTATACTTAGACCAGGAGGCAGTAGTCAGAACAGAGCAAGGAAACACTGCATGGTTCACAACTGGGAAGGGTGTGTGTCAAGAATGTGTCCTATCTCCATATCTTTTCAATCTATATACAGAACAGATTATCTAGGAGGCTGGGCTCTATGAGAAGTGTGGCATCAGGATCGGAGGTAGACTTATCAACAATCTGTGTTATGCAGATGACACAATCCTGCTTGCTGAAACTGAGGAGGACCTGAAGCTCTTGCTGCAGAAAGTCAAGTATTGCAGCCTTCAATATGGATTGAAGCTCAACATCAAGAAAACAAAGATTCTCACTACTGGGCTGATCGGCAGAATCGTAATGGATGGTGAAGAGATTAAGATTATTGACAGCTTCAGTTTGCTTGGCTTTACAATCAACACTCTTGGTACCAGAAGCCAGAAAATAAAAAGACAAATTGCATTGGGAAAGTCTATTGTCAGAGACCTATCCAAGGTACTGAGGAGCAACGATGTCAGTCTGGAAACTAAGGTGCGCCTGATACAGGCCATGGTCTTTGCCATTACTTGCTATGCTTCAGAGAGCTGGACAATGACAAGGGATGATAGAAGGAGAGTTGATCCGTCAAGCTTTGCTGCTGGAGAAGAGTATTGAATATACCATGGACTGCTAGGAGAACAAACAAGTTCATCCTGGAGAGGGTGAAGCCAGGATGCTCCTTGGAGGCAAGGATTCTAAAGCTTCGTCCGACATAGTTAGGACATGTTGTAAGGAGGGACCAGCCCTTTGAGAGGGGTGTCATGCTTGGGATGAGGAAGGGACAGCACAGGAGAGGAAGACTCTCAATGAGATGGATTGATTCAGTGAATGGGGTAATGGGGATAGGCATGTCAGAGACAATAAGATTGGCAAGGGATAGAGCAGGGTTTAGGGCTGTTGTACATATGGTCGCTATAGGTCTCAAGGAACTCGACGGCACATAACAACAACAACAGCAATTCATGAGAATAATTGTATGGCACATAATATGAATAAAGAGTAGTGAGAAACACAGTGTTTATGAACTTTGCAAGCAAACCAAGAATCACTTTTTTAAAAAAACGACAATAACAATAGCAGTCAGGATTTTATTTTACTTTAACTGGCTCATAAAAACATCAAAACACTCGGAAAAACAGAGAAGACGGTTACAGTGAATGCCTACGAGCCTTGTCGTACAGCTTCAGTGGCTACCAGTGTTTGCTGAGGACAGAGTTTTCAACAAGCTATCATTCCCCCGCTGCTTAAACCTCAACAGAGAGTCACAGCCCTCCCCATCTCTGGCAGTCTTCAAGAAAATAATTTTAAAACCTCCATTCAACCCTCTTGGGCACTTAGAAGAGTCCCTGAGTAGTGCAAATCACCAACACTTCCTGGTCATTGTCCAAGAGGTCAGAAGTTTGAGTCTACCCAGAGGTAGACCTCTCTCAGAAGAAAGGTTTCATGATCTTCTTCCAAGACAACACTCAGCCATTGAAAACCCTGTGGGGCATGTTTCTCCTCTGTCACCAGGAGTCGGGGTCTACTTATGTTTAGCTGAAACCCCAGCCTCTTGGCTCAAGCACTTGGACAGCCCTTGTCACCTGGCAGCTTCCCTTATCCAAACCTATTTCAGGAGAAGAGCTGAGCTTGTGGAGAAACAGTGGAAAGATCACAATCTGTCTTCAGGAAAAACTGCTGGTGGAATTTTCAAATCTCACAGGGTTTGGGGGTTTGTTTACCCACTAAGCACCCAGCTGGTCAATACCAGCTCAGCCAGTCACCTTCAAAAAAAAGACAGCCCTCTCCAAAATCTATCAGCATGGAGGTCACCACCTTTGCTGTGAGCTGAGAACTAGGTCTGAGACATATTTGTTCTGGATAGAGGACGGGAACAGCGAAGGGGTTCATTTCAGACTTCAGCGGCTTTGTTGGGACTTTGCTCAATCCCAGGCTAACGGCTAAACTATCTGAACTCCAAACCAAAATAAATACACCTCTGAAGTTAAACAATGTTATTACATCAAGGCTGATGTAATGGTTCCAAACCATGAGAAAAGAATATTCCAACATAATGAGTCCTTCTGTTCAGCTGAGAAGAGGCTGGGCCGCTGGCTCTCTGACAACTGGAATTTGGTGTTTTCAATCATTGTTAAGCTGGGTGTGTGTGTACTATGTGTAACCTAATTAATGACATTTTTGTAATTATGGTGTGAAAGTGTATGGGTAGATATTAAAATAGAATTGAGCTATACGGAACAGATCTCAAAACCAACACAAAGAAGGGTTTCAAAATTCCCAGACTCAGCTTCTCAAAGAGTGACACTGAGGATTCCAGTCTTCCTAAGAGTTTATAGGTCAAAGGTTGGGGAAAGATCAAGATGTCTCAAAGGCTGATCCCTCTGAAAGTCAACTGATAAGGAAAAGCACTACTTGGTCTGAAAACCTACCTGCACAGCCCTCTGGAGTTCCCACACAAAACCCTCAGGAGTCCATGCGCAGAACCCTCAGGAGTCCATGCTCAGAACCCAGAGCATTCCACACTCAGAACTAGTAGGAGTCCACACTCGGAACCAGCAGGAGTCCATGCTCAGCACCCACAGGAGTCCACATGCAGAACTCTCAAGAGTCCCCACTCAGAACCTACAGGAGTCAAAGAGCCCATGCTCAGAACCCACAGAAATCCATGTGCAGAACCTGCAAGAGTCCTCACACAGAACTCGCAGGAGTTCAGGAGTCCACACTCAGCACCTGCAGGAGTCCATGCTCAGCACTTGCAGGAGTCCACGGGCAGAACTCACAGGAATCCAGGAGTCTGTGTGCAGAACCCACAGGAGTCCACGTGCAGAAGAGACATCTGCTCCCAAGACCCCACAGAGCCAAACGGAACCTGAACTGATGAAGGACAAGTCTCCTGAGCGGTGCTTGCTGGACCAGTGGCTTAGAGAGCCCCAGTCCCCAGGCTCATGCTAACCCTGACCTCTCTCCTTCGGGGCCTGGTCCTGAGGTGCCAACTTCCTGGCCGTTGTCCTCACCAGGTGAAGGACATGCAGACAAGGTCTATATGGTGCTCTCAGTGTCCTGGCTAATTCAAACCTAGTGTAGAAAGTTTTGACACAATACCACAGGCTTCGATGCCAACACTCTGTACTTTCTTACCTGCCAACCTCCTTCTTCACAAAGCTGCAGTCCCATAACCCACCCCTTCCCGGGGCAGGCACCATCCACACTGGCGGGAAATATCGTGCACAGGGATTCAGTTGTTTTCGTGTAACACTGAGTTAGAACCTACTCATAGCTGACCCTCCAACTGAGTTTTCAGAGACAGTAAATAATAGGGAAGAGATTGCCCATCCTTCTGCAGAGCAGCTGGTGGATTCAAACTTTGTACCTTTGGTTGACAGTGCAACTCCTTGCCACTAAGTCACTAGAGCTCCAAAGGACGGTCTTAATAAGCCATCGGTGCAGGTGTTTGCTTAAGTCCCCCCAAACTCCAACAGAGGAAGTCAGAGATGCATGCTGACAATGGGGCCCACAATGCCCAACCCACAGTGCACAATGTATGTAGAAATTTAAGATTTCACTACATATCAGCTGCCAACTAAGTGCTGAACTCAGAGCTGGCTCATAGATGTCTGTACTGAATCAGGAAAAGGAATTGGTAGGGACAAGAATGGATTGTGCCTCATTCACTGAATCTTTACACAAATGGATCATTATTGCCCTTTTGAGATGAGGAGACAAAGACTTGGGCATTTAGTCACTGGCACAGCGCCACGCTCTATGAAGCTGGGTAGAGCTGAAGGCCTCCTTGTTAGCATTTTTCCCAGCTGCCATCAATCCAGCTCTTGAGTGAATGCAGGATTGAAATGCTGTGATTCACCGGGAAGTATAGGCTGACTTTTGGAAACAGATTTCCAGGCCTTTCTTCCTTGTCTGTGTTGGTTTGGAAACCCCACGGAAACACATTCAACATCATAGTGGCACACAGCCTCCACTAGCAGACAGGTGCTTGTGCATAGGGTATTTTGACCAGATGTCAAAATTGGCTGCCATTCTCCTTCATGAGAACAGAATTACAACACTAGCACACCAATCATCATCTTAGCTTCACCTATTTTTTTGTTGTCTGACATTGACTACGACTCAAAGCACTTCTCTGAACAAGTGGAAACTTTGCCCTACCCTGTGCTAGCCTCATGATCCCCAGCACACTAGAGCCCTAAAGTCACTGTGTCGATCCATCCTGTTGAGGGTCTCTCTTTTATTCTCACCTTCCACTTTCCCTGACCCTCCACTTTCCCAAAATGATGTCTTTTTCCAAGACCGGCCCCTCCTGGCAACATTCCCAAAGCATGTGAGGCCAAATTTCCCCTTCCTTGCCTCTAAGGAACACCCTGACTGCACCTCCTCTAAGACAGACTTGTTTGTTGTTTTAGTGAATATCATAAGATATTCACTTCTGCATCCAACACCACAGATCAAAGGTATCTATTCTTCTGTTATTCTCACTCATCATACAACTTTCAGATGCATAGAAAGCAGTTGAAAATACCATGGCTTGGATCAGACACACCCTAGACTTTAAACTGACATCTTTGCTCTTTAGCACTTTAAAGAGATCGTTCTATTATCTATAAAAGAAAATATAAGGTCCTGGAAGCATTGCATAAAAAGAGGAAAAGTGTCCAGAGCCACATAGAAGGAGGTGGTCACTTGGAGGCATTGATGGGAGTGATATGGGACTGAACCTATGGGTTATGGTTCCAACTTCACTGCCTCAGACCAAGACACATGTGGGAGCAAAATGAGGCAGAAACTACAGAAGCAAAAGAAGCAGTTTCATGGCTTCCACTGTCCAGGGAGTCACCAAGGGGCCCAAAACACAGAGGCAAGTCTCCCCAGACATGTTAGAGACATGTACGCTGAGGCACAGGCTCCTACAGACCCATGCCAAGCCTGTGCTCGCAGGGCTGGCACCCTCCTCCTGAAGGATCCTGGTTGCCTCTGGTTCACTGCATAGCAGTGAATTCACATAGCAGAAGAATGTGAATGAGTGAATGAGGCTCTGGCTGATTCCTCCGTCCTCATCTCTCCCTGAACAAGGTCTTGTACTTATCTTTAAGATTATGCCCCAGTCTCCTATCCACCAGCAAAATGGAACCTTAGTAACTGGGTGGAAGCTCTGCCAGAGGATGTGACCAAGTGGCAAAAGCTCCGACACCCTTGGAGCTGCTGGCTGCTTCTACCCTCATAGCTAGATCAGCAGACATCACTTCCAGAGTGTACCAGTGATGTCCAAGAGGTGAACAACTAAATCCCTTCGGAGACAAACAGCAGCAAGACTTGAAACAAGGAAGCCGAACAAGACATCTGGGGAAGGTGTCACCAACAGACCTGGTCCTTGGCTCTCTGGACCAGCTTAGGTGTGGTCCGGCCCCAAGGCAGGAAGGGAGAACTAGATGACCTCTTTGGGCCCCTTCTTCCCCTGGAATTCCGTGCAGACATTAACATCTGGGGAGTGACAGTAGCTGAGCCAGCCTAGTGGCCTGAAGCCAGGAATAACAGGATGGCCCCATCTGGGCAATCCACCTGGAGCAAACTGACTGGTAGAGTCGCAAATAGCAACAAGTCTGGCAGCTGCCAAGATTACCCGTAACAAAGCCATACACAGTGGATGGTGCAGCTAGATCTCAGGGCAGACAGTAGCAGGACCTCTGGCTGTATGTGTGGGTGTGTATTCACACAGTGTCTCTTCTCTCTCTCTCTCTCTCTCTCTCTCTCT
>NW_006400186.1:33069-43711 GCF_000299155.1 Elephantulus edwardii | reverse complement strand
CACACACACACACACGTGCATGCATGCGTGTGTGCATGTACATACACAGCCAATATGGTGGAAGGACTTCCTTGGAAAGTCTGCTCTCACACCATCAAAAGCGAGCACTGAGCACAGCTCTGGCCGAGAGTTCCGCACACTTGAGCATCAGTACATCGTCCTCGCACACGCTCCAGGAAGCAAAGGACCAGGGTGAACCTCTCAGTGCACACGACAGACAAGAAAGAAGGCTGAGGCTGCTCAAGATTGTGAGTAGTCTCTGGGATTTGTGTGTATTAGCTAAACATTAAAAACTCAATCAATGAAACATTGCTGCCCACATGTTTTACAATTCATCAATTCTGCACTTTAAAAAATCTCCCAAAGTCCCTACTGACCTGAAGACACAGCGTATACTGTCCTTGTAAGAGTGATTATGCAGATGACTCCCTCAGGTGCTGGTTCAAGCCCATGCAGAGATACCTCTGAAGACACGGCCAATGCAATAAAGCCCACCACCGAAAACCCCCTGGGGGAGGAAGCAGTTCTGTGACACACACAGGACTGCCAGGGGTTAGAATCAATCTGATTGCAGCTTGTCATAAGCACTGATGGCCAGTGATCTTCCCCAGCCAGGAACCTCCTCACCAGCTCATCATCATCACCTTGCACCCAGCTGCTTTCTGCACATGCCCTGGTGCTTTTTTGGTCCCTTTACTGGCACAACTTTCCCTGCTTCTGCTCTTGATTAATTCTTACTCATTTTTCAAGTTCAAGGCCAATGTCTAGTCCTTACTAAATGTTTACCCTTTTCTGTCCTTTCCTCTGTCCTGGTTTTCACTGACACTTCCCTTCGAGTCTCAGGGCTCCTCATAGGTGGGGATAGAGCCTCCATCATAACAGCAGAGCAAATCTTTATAATGCCCTGCACTGTCCCAGGCCAGAGCTTTACACACAGTGACTCTGAGCCTTAGGACTGCAGGAAGAAGACATGAGGGTTTCCATTCTGCAGTAAAAACGGCAGAGGCTGAGCCTGTCAGACCCTGCCCACTACCCTGCCTACTGTGAAGCGGAAGGGGCCTGCCCTTTCACTCTACACACTATTGCTATGTTGCGTGTCCTCGGTCATCCCCTCAGCCTCCCTGCCCAGGCCCAGCACGTGCTGCGCTGCATGTCATCAGTCAGCTCCTCAGAGCCCTGTCCAGGCCCAGCATATAGGCTCTGGCAGACCCTGCTCACCGTAAGTGTGCATCACATGAACCTCATTCCCACTTACTCACCATCTGCATTCATGCCCCTTCCCAGGGCCATCAAAGCTTTGTGGGAAAGTGAGGATCCAGCTCCCAGCCCAGAGGCCAGGACATGGTGGGCAGACTGTGCAGGCCCCCAGAGACCTCATGGAAAAGCCTGCTACACCTCATATGCCCAGGGAATCTGAAGGGGAATGCACCTGCAAGGAGTTCTCATGGTTATGCTCACACAACCAAACTCATTTTCAGGTAATTTAACATGAGTTACATCACTATATCATCACATAAAAATTAAAAGCAAGGCCCCAGACCATGTCAAGGTCTGTGTTCAGACTTGTCCTTGATGTAACTTAACCACACCCATTCACTATAATATGTCCTTCAAATGTTTTTCGAAAGAGCTCATGGTTTTTTTTTTAAAAAAAAGTACTAAGGTGTTTTTTTTTTTCCTGCAAGCTGCTGCTGCATGTTTGAGGCTGCACAAGAGGACAACATGGTGATAGCCACCCTGGCCCACAGTTGTTCTTGCAGTCCCCCTCCTCTGCCCTGACAGCAGAAGTGGCTGGCCAGGGGGTGGCATGACATTAACTGCAGGGTGCACTGCGTTTGCAGCTTTTTGTCGTGTGTGCAGACAAATACCACATGGGATCTGTGGGACGGCTCCTGTTGTGTTCTCCACAGCCATCGACCTGGTCTCCAACGTGGTTCCAGAGGCACTGCCTGGGCTAGAGTCACTGCAGGGTGACAGATCTTCACACCCACAAACTCAGGCTTAGCTGTAAACAAAATTTGGTCTAGGAGAAATGATGAAAACTAAATGAGAAACCCCTTCAGCTGTCAATCTCTGCAAAGTTCAGTCTAGGGGGGAGAGTTGATTTTAAGTTTTAAAGGGAATACAGAGCAGTGGGGTGGCAGGAACATTTTGACAGACACACCACCCAGCCAGTAACGCTGGGGTTAATGTCAACTAAACCTCACCCCAATCCATCCTTAGAAAGATTAACATCATTAGGAGAACTAAGACCTTTGGCACAAAGGTGTTTGGCCCCAAAGTGAGAGGAATCAATCTCTTCCCCTTCCTATGGTTCAGGTGTCTTATCTGTAAAGCAGGGGCAGGTGATCCCTGCTCTCCCCAGGCTGTCAGGAGCTGTTACACAGAATCACAGGGCAAGTGATTCTTGCTCTCTCCAGGCTTTACACAGCATCAGAGTGGGTCATCCCTGCTCTCCCCAGGCTGTCAGGAGCTGTTACATAGCATCATCACAGGGTGAATGGATCCTCTGCTCTCCCCAGGCTATAAGGGGCTGTCACACAGCATCACAGGGTGGATGAGACTCTGCTTTACCCAGGCTGTCAGGGGATCTTACACAGCATCATAGGGTGGGTGATCTCCTTTCCCCGGGCTGTCAGGGGTGGTTACACAGTATCACAGGGCGGGTGGATCCTCTGCTTTCCCAAGGCTGTCAGTGGCTGTTGCACAGTCTTACAGGGCGAGCGATCTTCTGCTTTCCCCAGGCTGTCAGGGGCTGTTACACAGCATCACCAAACACACACTCCAACACAAGCTGCACAGACCCCTGATGATGATAGGGTGTCAGTCATCTGATCACCTGGGCATTACCCACAATAGCACTCCAGTGTTTGTGACCCTACACAGCTGGTCAAAGGAAGACATATGTCAGTTCCAGGCCAGCCCCTGAAACATTGCAGGGGAAGGTGTCAGCGAGACCCTGTGAACTTTCTGCAGAAGTTGACACCTTTTTCAGAGAGCATTTCCTTGATGTTTTCATACTTGTTGTTTCCTCTTTCCAGTAGGCCTGCCTCAGGAGTTCAAGGCAACCATATCAGGACCCAGCTTCTGGGAGCCACCTGAGGTTCATTTGTCTGATCTCCAGTTGCTGGAATAGTTCTGTTAACTTGCAGAGAATCTACAAGTTGTATGGGATTTCCCCCCTCTCACAGGCTGACTGGGCAATGGCCTTGCTGTCTGCCTCCTCAGACGCGATTGACACCCACTGCACACAGGAGCAGGTGACTCCCTCCCAGAGTTTCTGCTGGCTGTTGCCTGGGTGGTCACTGAAATGATGTTCTCCTTTTCCCCCTCACTACTCATCCATTCCCCAGTTATCATTAATGCATCCTGGCTGCATGTTTGGTCTATTTCAGACTGCAAAATTTGGTAAAAATTCTCAATTTCTTCGTCTTTGACACTAGATGTAGGAGCATGTATTTGAATAATAGTTATGTGAACGGGTCTTCCTTGTGTATATATGGATACTATCCTATCACTCACAACACAGTATTTCAAGATAGAACTTGAAATTTGCTTTTTTACTATGAATGCAACACCATTCTTCTTCTGTTTTTCATTCCCTGCATAGTATACTTTCTGATTATCTGACTCAAAGTGGTCATAGCTGGCCCATTGCATCTCACTAATGCCTAAAATGTTGATATTGATGTGTTCCATTTCATTTTGAACAATTTCCAGTTTTCCAACATTCAAGCTATGTATATTACATGTACCAATTGTTAATCAATGTTTGTTGTTGAGCTTTCTCATTTGAACTGACTTCCAATCTGGGCTCTACCACTATGCTACTATAATTATCCTCTTTGTTTAGTGTTCATAGGGCTTTCAAAAGCCTTTTATGTAGGAAGTAGATGGTTCATCTACTGACACTGAATTGATACTGAAAAATTTCAATCACTGATTGACACTGAAAAATTTCAGGAAGCATCATATAAACATGAGCCAATGATATTGTAAGAGGAAGTGGAAGCTGCGTTGCTGTCATTGGGGGAAAAAATAAAGACCAAGGAATCTATGGGATGCCAAATGACACGTTTTAGTTAACAAATACAACCTTGAATGCACTCATCAGTCTATGCTAGGAAATTTGGAGGATAGCACTTTGGCCAATGGATTGGAAGAGGTCCATATTTGTTCCCATTCCCAATAAGGGTGATCCAACTGAATATGGAAGTTATCAAACAATACTTTTGATATTGCATGCAAGCAAAACACTGCTGAAGATCATTCAAAAACGGCTGGAACAGTGCATAGATGAGGAATTGCTAGAAGTTCAAGTGGAATTTAGAAGAAGTCATGGCTCCAACAATATAATTGCTGATGTCAGATGGATCCTGACTGAAAGTAAGGAATACCGGAAGACTGTTTATTTTTGCTTTATTGACTATGCAAAGGCATTTGACTGTGTGGATCATGACAAATTGTGGCTGGCATTGAGAAGAATGGGAATCCCAGAGCATTTGATTGTGCTCATTAGGAACCTATACCTGGATCAGGAGGCTGTTGTGCTAACAGAGCAGCAAAGCACTGCATGGTTTGGAATTGGGAACGGAGTGTGTCAAGGTTGTATTCTATCTTCATATCTGTTCAATCTATATGCTGAGCAAATTATCTGAGAAGCTGAACTCTGTGAAGAGGAATGTGGCATCACAATTGGAGGTAAAGACATCAATAATCTGCATTATGCAGGTGACACAACCTTACTTGATGAAAGTGAGGAGAACTTGAGACACTTGTTGCAGAAGATCAAGGAATGCAGCCTTCAGTAAGGATTTTGTCTCAATATCAAGGGGGAAAAAAGATTAACACTGGACCAATGGGCAGTGTCATGATGGATGGAGAGGAGATTGACACTGTCAACAGCTTCATCTTAAAGCTCTTAGTACTAGCAGTCAAGAAGTAAGGAGATGCATTGCACTGGGAAAATCCACAGTTAAGAATCTTCTCAAATTATTTAGGAGTAGTGATGTCAGTTTGAGGATTAAGGTGTGTCTGATTCAGATCATAATATTTCCAGTTACTAGATATGCATCTGAGACCTGGACAAAGAATAAGGATGACAGAAAAAGAATTGACACCTTTGAGCTGTGGTGTTGAAAAAGAGCACTGAACATTCCATGGATGGCCAAGAGAATGAACAAATATATCTTCAAGAGGGTGCAGCCAGAGTGCTGTTTGGATGCAAGAATGATGAGGCTTCACCTCACATACTTTGGACATGTTGCTAGAAGGTGCTATTCAGTGGAAAGGGACATGATGTGGGGAAGGGTGGAGGGTTGGTGAAGGAGAGGAAGACCCTCAACCAGGTGGACTGATACAGTGACTGCTGCAATGGGCTGGTGTGTGTCAGGAAGTGTGGGGATGGCACAGGACAGGACTGGGCTCAGCTCTTTCGTTCATAGGATAGCTATGAGTTGTACTCAACTTGACAGCATCTAACAACAGCCCATCCATTGGGTTGCTACACTGTAGTGACCCATGTCTGGACATCAGAATTTCAAATACCAGCTGAGTTACCCTTGATAGACAGGCTTCAGGGGACCTTCCAGACTGAGACAACAATAGAACACTGCATGATATAGAGTGGCAAGGTGAGCCTTCTAGAGTGGACATTACTTGAAATATTCACTTATTATGATGGTTTCAAGGCCATCAACATCACAGAGATGGTGCAGGACTCAGGTGCATTAAGTTGGAAGCTACTCAGTATTTTTGTTGTTGTTGTTGCTAAGTACACTAAATTATGACTCATAACAACCCTTTGAACAATAGATTTGAGTCTTGCCCTATGCACCATCCTCACAATCTCTGATATACTTTAGCCCATTGGTACAGCCTTGTTGAGGGTCTTCCTCCTTCTTTGATCCACCACTTGTTTCAGCATGAAGTCTATTCCAAGAATTGACTCCCTCCTGACAACATGCTCAAAGCAGTTAAGTACAAGTTCCACTGTCCTTGCCTCTTCATCCAAGAAGCACTTCATCCTAGAGAGAGATGATGTTCTTTTGATAATTCATGGGATATGTAGTACTCTTCTCCAAAGGCATCAATTTTTCTTCTATCATGCTTCCTCATTATCTAACTTTCAGATACATATAGATTACATCTCAATGTCCAGAATACAAAATCCTCAACAAAAAATAGACCAAGAGATAGCATCATGATAAACAGAGAAAAGATTGAAGTTGTTTCATTACACTTTGATCCACAATCAACCTACTCAGTAGAAACTAACAACACAATTTTCCTCTCAGGAAGTAAGATAAAATTAAAAACAGAAAGTCTCTGCTTACAAATGCCCTAAAAATAAAAGAGCTTAAAAATGAGGCATAAAAGAAAATGGTTTCGATCAGCCAGGCCATGGAGCAAGAGGGATTTGGGCCCAGCTTGTAAAGGCCATAGCAAACATGGAAGGCTAAAGAGGCTGTGGTCATTCCCTCATCCCTGATGGCCACAAGATGTGACTCGAGGTACACACACACACACACACACACACACACACACACACACACAGACACAGAGGATTTTTCCTCAGTGATATCCATGAATGCTTTGACTGAGAAGGGAGGAAATAGCTGCCATTTATGGGTCATTTACTCTTTGCCCTAGGTACTTCTTCTATTTCATTCTAACAACAATTCCACCCAAGGAAATGTTATCATCATTTTGTACATAAAAACTGAGACCCAGAAACCTTAAGGAATTGTCAACACCAATAGCTTCTGGGTGGCAGGGCCAGGACAGGAACCCTTGTCCGCCCAAGCCTGCGTTCATTCTCAGCATTGCAACCAGGAACTTGACCCTCACACACTCTCCTCCCTAGCCAATCTTGCAGGAAAGAGAGAGAGGATGGAAGGAAGGTGAGACAGCCAACACAAGAGAAGTTAGCAAAGACTAGGAGGCTGTAAACCACTGGAGGAAGTCTATCACCATGAGGAGATGAGCTAGACTTAGGAGACACTGAGTAAACTAAGCTAAACTAAGCTAAGCAGACATCCCCATATGCAGCAGGATCGAACTTGGATGTTTGGAGAACAGGTATATCTGAGCAGGGTAGAAATCTGAACTGAGCCAAGACTCTGTGTGTGTGTGTGTGTGTGTGTGTGTGTGTGTGTGTGTGTGTGTGTGTTGGGTTCAATGTAGGTTCTGGAGAAAGATCTAGGACGGGGGTGGAGAATGAAGTCAGCGGAGGAGCTCAGGGCTGGGGGCCCAGGGCTGTGTGTGACCTTGGGCATGACCTTACATGATAGTGGCTGAAGCTAAGGGAAACAATGACACAGTCTAAGAAAGGAGAGAGACAAAAACGGCCTGAGGTCCATCTCTACACAGACCAGCCACTGCTACTGAGAGGACCAGGAAGGTGCAGGGAACAAAGATCAGGCCAGTCCAAGAGACACCAGGGTCCACAGAGCAGATATAGGAGTGGGCTCTGTGAAGACACAGGAAGGTGGCCACAAGGTGAGAGGGGAGGTTATGGAAGTTAGGAAGCAGCAGCTGGAAAACATTTAAAAATCCTGACGTGGAAAAGAGACCAATGCAGAAAGTTCCTATTTTAAGATTGAAGGTGGCTTACTTTTTCCCAGAGAAGAAATGATTAAACATATCAGCAAAAAAAAGGGAACTGGAGTGAGAAAAGAAAGAAAAGTTTAATCGTGTAAAAGAAAAAGTATTTCTAGAACAAAGTAGAACAGAAAGTAGGAAAAGTCAAATGGGGGGGGGAATAAATGAGTTCAGATTTAAAAGGAAAAACAATTCATCCTGTAAAAAAAGAGAGAAGGGAGAAAGAACAATGGAGAAATACTATGGGGAAGTGATGAACTTCATATACATGACTAAGCAGCCACTGAAGGTAGAAATGCAGGTGTTGCCAAGGAGTGGGGCCTTCCTGTCTGTGTCAGGGTGCACAGCGCTGACTGCTAAGACATTCAGATAAGCCTTGAAGGTCAGCTCATTCAAAGCCTGGTGAGAGTGCTCCTCAATGGCTACCTTCCAGAGTCATTGGGGACCTAGGCTTCTCTCCTGGTGTCTGGACCACCCCTAAAAGGAGATAGCACGAGGGAATCATGAGACCATCACCAGGGCTAAGCTAGCTGGGTGCCTGGGAGGAAAAGAAAGCAGGCTTGGTAGAAATACACCCATTATTGTCATCAGGTTGAGAAGAGTCTTGTTGTGAGGTCAGCTGCGACCACCACTCTTCCCAGCTCACCTTGAGCAAAAGCCCGGAGGGCACTTGTGCCCACTGCCTGTAGACCTGGGTACAAAGTCTTTTCCTAACACAGGACAGCATCCTCACCTTTACACTTCTTAGCCTCTGACCACAACTGAAGTGTGGTCAGTGTGGGGCCTCCTGGTCTTTCACTACCAAGAGGAATAAAGCTCTACCAGTGCATTTCGGATGTTGCTTCTAAACCTCAAATTCCAAAATTGCTGGTTCAGCCCTGCCTTCTCCTGAGCAGATCCAGAGAAAAGTCCTGCTGGTTTATGGCAGCCAGACACTTAAGGAACACAAGCCCCTTCTCACAATGGCCTGCAGGCAGCCTCCGTGGGGCTTTCTAACTGGTCTTTACAGTGCAGCTCTCAGACCTTTTCTCAGTTGGTGCCAGGGTGTGGGTTGGAACCAGCAATGTTTAGGTCTGCAGAGAGTCATGAAATGCTTGCATTGAAAAAGCTTCCTTAAGAAAGCTTAAGTGAAGCTTTCAGTATTTTCCCTTTGATTCTTATTCAAAGATTAGATTTTTCATTATAGACCATAAATTCCCATACCTTCCCTTAGTCACAAACAAAGATCTCATAGTCCACTAATACAAAGGGAGGGAGACTTCCCAGGCCTGTTCTGATAAGGTTGGCTACTCCGCCCAGCCCACTCAAGGAGAGCACAGGCGCTTCCCAGGGGTGTTGTCCATCACTGTGGCTCTAACCCAGCAGCTCTGAAAACCATCAGCACTAAAGGTAGCCAAGGAGTCTGGACTGATAAATCTATGTGATCTGGGGAGAGATGAAGCTGTGCACACACGTGTGCAGATCTTGCAAAATCAGTAAGGATAGAGGGGTGGGGAGAGAGGAAGAAAACAATTGAGCCCCAGAGGCATCTGGAAATGAATGCGAGATTGTGTCTGGGTGTTGCTCAACACTGACCTGCCTTCCCAGGGGCCTTGCCAGGCGCTGGTGAGGGATTGGACCCTGCTGAGAGGCGCACAGGGAGCTGGTTCACCATACCATGTCCTTCATGCAGCAGAGACTCAGCAAATGCCAGGGCAAGATGAGGGCAGCTCTCTCAAGCAGGAGAGGTTAGCAGGCAAGTGCCTACCTGCACAAGGTGTGTTTACAACAGGGAAGTGAGGTGTCTATTCGCATTCAACACATGTGGTCAGGTTAGAGAACAGAAGCTCATTCATTGCTGACTTGCCCCTAAGCTTAGCCCTTGTCCTTTCATTACCTGAAATTGATGGCACTCTTCAGGCGGGGTGGAAGGGTGGTGGTCTCCAGCACAGCTCCTGTTGTCATCAGCACCAGTGCCCTGGGGCAAATATGATGGGTATGTCTCTACCATCTCTGACATTAGTCTTCCAAGTTCAACCCAAAACTCCCACTGCCTCCCATTCCCATGGTACCAGCAAAGGGTGGGTAGAGGTGTTTGAGTCAACTGGGGTCAGGAGGTTGAATTCAGGCAGGCCCAAGGGTCTAAGAAAGCTTAAAGTGCTGGTCAAAGCTGTGCAGAAAGTGGCCAGTCACACTGATGGCTTTGAACTCCAGGGACCGGTTCTCAAGCAGCTGCACTGGTCTGAGACACAAATGTTTCTTCATGACTCTTGACTCTTCATGACAAATGCTCCATGACTCTTGGAGACATCCTGGTCCAGCTGGAATTGATGCTAGAGGAGATGGCCCCTGGGCTTGCCAAAGCCCCCATCTCCAAGAGAAAATGCCCTAGAGTGGAGGGAGATGGTTGTCGATGAAGCACAAATTTCTAAGGTGTAGTTCAGGGCAGCACTAACAGAAGCAAGCTGTGTGAGACCTGGTGAAATTGCCAAAGTCCCTGCAACATAGGAACTTAAGAATCCAACAGAGAGATGAGATGTGAGCCTGAGAAATGATAGGGGAGCAGTAACAGAGGACAGCTTCCTGGATTCCCCTGCAAAGAGGTGGGAAAAGCGTCCTCAAAGAAGAGCTTTTGGGGGTTGTTGTTGTTGTTGTTGTTGTGTGGGATATTTTTTTACAAAGATTAAAAAAAAAAAGTCCAGCATTTACATGCCACCAGTTCTGCTCTGACATCTGGCTGCCTGCCCTGCCCTTACCTGCTGTATCCCTACCTCAGCCTTGGGTCGTCATTAAGACCCAAACAGCCTGCCCTACCTTTCTGAATGCTGTGTACCAAGGATCCAACCGCATCTCAGAGGTTTCCATCTAATCCTTATAGCAGGATATGCTAAGGTCCTCTTCACACAGTAAATCCACCCAAACTCTTGGTCTCCCCAGTTGGCTCGGCAGCACCCACCCAGCCCCTCAGCAAGAATCCCCAGAGAAGGAAGGAGTCTACAGGGCTAATCACCAACAGAAAGCTTAAGGTGCCTCATCTTTCTTTTTTTTTTTTTTTTAAATT
>NW_006400186.1:31159-32826 GCF_000299155.1 Elephantulus edwardii | reverse complement strand
AGTTAATGCTATTGACCACTCTGAATTACTCATCCACAATAGAAGGGCTTTTGTAGAATTCAGGGAAATTGCAAAATAAAATGCAAATTCTTTAGAAGAATTACTTACTGGGCCATTTGAGACAAGAGAATTCACTAAGCCATGGCTACTCTTTAAACCTTGAAATACTCTTTCCTTTGAGGTGAACCTAGTAAAATAACATATTGATACACAAAAGATATTGCCCATAACAATAGTTTTTCACTAATAAATTATATGCATGATCCATTTCTCTTTTTTTGCTTGTATTTTTCCAGTTTATTTTACAATAAAAAACATTTTTATTAATAAAAAAAATCTACAGCCATGCAAACCCTGTGAAGCAGATTTACTCAACATATCAAAGAAGCTGCACTACATGGAAAAGAATATGTCATCAGGATTGGAAGAAGATTCATGAACAATCTGTGGCATGAAGATGAGGCAACTTTGCTTGCTGAACATAAAGGGGACTTGAAGAGCTTACTAAAGAAGATCATACACTCTAGCTTTCAGTGTAGATTACATCTCAATTTCAAGAAAACAAAAATCCTTTCAAATAGATCAATAAACAGCATCATGATAAATGGAGGGAAGATTGAAATTATCAATTATTATCTGATTGAGACTGTCAATTTTCATTTTACTAAAAACTACATCAATACCTTAAGAACTTAAATGATATATTTGTTGTTGTTCTTGTTTCTATGATCCATTTCTATATGAAATGAAATATATAAGAATCTACATCCTAGATTTTTTTCTTTCTTTCTTCTTCTTTTTTTTTTCCTTGTTGCATGCTGTTGAATTGGATACAACTGGCAGGAGAAGAGTGTCCCTCCTTCTCCAGTGGAGCATCTTGTGGATCCAAACCACGCACCTTCAGGATTGTAGTGCAGGTTCTTGCTACTAGGCCACCAGAGCTCCCTTACAGACTGGGTATTAGCAAAGATAGACTGGTAGTGGACATTTTTAATCAAGTAGTCACATGATCCACTATTCCTGAAGTGACAAATTGAAGAGAAATTGTGTGACATAACACATTGTCAAAAAGAGTATTTCAGGATCTATCCTGAAGTGCAATGCTGTGAGCAATAGGGCATTACTCATACACACACAAGTATATTCTGTTAATAGAACCACTATTCAAATATACGCGTCAACTGTGAAAGCCAAAAATAAACTGAGGCTGTCCACCAACTTTTGCATCTTCAATGGAGCAAACATGTAGTTGAGATGCATTAATCATAATGGGTGTCTGGAATGCAAAACTTGGAAACAAAGAAGTATTGGTAGTTGAAAACTATGGCCTTGATGACACAATGAGGCCACAGTTTGAAAGACAGAATTTTGTACAATCAATAACTTACTAATTGCAATTTTTTTAAAAAAAAATCATAAACTGAGACTCTACCTGATGGACTTCATGGGAATAAGATTGACTACGTTTGTGAAAAGAGACATTGGAGAAGCTCAGTATCAGCAGTCAAAATGAGACTACGGGCTGGTTGTGGAAAAGACCATCAACTATGTATATGCAATTTCAAACAGTTGTGTTGTTTTTATGTGCCATCAAGTTGCCTGCAACCTATAGATAGATAGATAGATAGATAGATAGATAGATAGATAGATAGATAGATAGATAGATA
>NW_006400186.1:29517-30964 GCF_000299155.1 Elephantulus edwardii | reverse complement strand
TATATGTGTGTATATATCTGTCTGTGTGTGTATATATATATAACAGCTCTGAACTCTACCTCATCCTGAGCCAGTCTCATTGACTTCAACACTCTTACCACCATTACCCCAGTTACTGTGTCAATCCATCTCATCCAGGGTCTTCCTCTCCTGCTCTGTCCCTTCACCCTTCAAAGCATAACATCTTTCTCCAAGGACGAGTTCTGCCTGCCCACATGCCCAAAGTATGGCATACATTTGTGAAAAGAGATAGAGTTTCAAAATCCTAACCTCTAAGGAGAAACTTGATTTCACCCTCTCCAAGGTAGACTTGTTTCTTCTCTTGGCGGTCCGTGTTATGATTAATACACTTCTCCAGCACCACAACTCAAAGCCATCTTAAGTCATTGTCCAGCTCTCGATGCAGAGCAAGTAATTACAAAGACCATGGCCTGGATCAGGTACACCTTAGTCTCTAGACTGACATCGTTGCTGCATCATTGCTGCTCAGTACTCTGGAGAGGTACATGTCAACTGATTTTCCCAGACCAATTTGTTTTTTTATTTTCTGACCACTCATGCCAAGAATATTGATTGGGGATCTGAGTAAATCGAAATTGTTAACAATCTCAATCTCTTGAAGTTGAAAAAAATTAAAACAAGTCCACAAGAACTGAAATATGACCTTGAGGACATCCTCCAAATTTAAAAGCCACTTTAAAAATAGATCTGGACACACGCCTGCAGCTCTGACCCGCGACTCCCATCTTCAGGTATCGCATTGCTCCCTCCTCCGACCTGGCTCGCGACCCCCCCCACCAGCTCTGAACTTTGGGACTGGCAAAGGTGCAGTGCGCAGACGCAGTGGACGGTGGGAGTGGACTTGAATTGGGACACACCCCTGCAACTCTCACCCATGACCCACATCTTCAGGTATCACATTGCTTCCCCCCAACCAGGCTCGCGACCCCACCACCAGCTCTGAACTTTGGGACTGGCAAAGGTGCAGTGCGCAGACGCAGTGGACGATGGGAGTGGACTTGAATTGGGACACACCCCTGCAGCTCTGACCCACGACCCCGATCTTCAGGTATCGCATTGCTCCCCACTGACCCGGCTAGGGATGCCCATGCCAGTTCTGACCCGTCCTGGCTCGCGACCCCCCCGCCAGACCTGATGCGACCCGGTTTGCGACCCCCCCGCCAGCTCTGACATGACCCGGCTCATGACCCCCCAACCAGCTCTGGCCCGACATGCCTCGCGACCCCCTCTGCCAGCCCTGAACCGACACTGCTCGTGACCCCCACGCCAGCCCTGACCCAACATGGGTCGCGACCCCCCGAAAGCTCTGAACTTTGGTACTGGCCAAGGTGCTGTGCGCAGATGCAGTGGACGGTGGGAGTGGACTTGACTTGGGACACACGCCTGCAACTCTGACCCATGAAACCCAACTTCAGGTATCGCATTT
>NW_006400186.1:26947-27392 GCF_000299155.1 Elephantulus edwardii | reverse complement strand
CTTTGGGACTGGCCAAGGTCCCGTGCGCAGACACAGTAGACAGTGGGAGTGGACAAGAATTGGGACACACCCCTGCAGCTCTGACCCATGACCCCCATCTTCAGGTATCACATTGCTCCCCCCCGACCCGGCTCGTGACCACCCAGCCAGCTCTGACCCGACCCGGCTCACAACCCCCCCACCACCTCTGAACTTTAGCACTGGACAAGGTGCCTTGCGCAGACGCAGTGGATGGTGGGAGTGGACTTGAATTGGGAGAAACACGTGCAGCTGTGTCCCATGAGACCCATCTTCAGGTATCCCCCCCCGACCCGTCTCGCAACCTCCCCGCAAGCTCTGACCCGACCCGGCTCACGACCCCCATGCCAGCTCTGAACTTTGGGAGTGGCCAAGGTGCCGTGAGCAGACGCCGTGGACGGTGGGAGTGGACTTGAATTGGGAAACA
>NW_006400186.1:4575-6031 GCF_000299155.1 Elephantulus edwardii | reverse complement strand
AACTTTGGGAGTGGCCAAGGTGCCGTGAGCAGACGCAGTGGACGGTGGGAGTGGACTTGAATTGGGAAGCACCCCTGCAGCTCTGACCCACGACCCTCATCTTCAGGTATCGCATTGCTCCCCCCCCGACCCGGCTAGTGACCCCCCCGCCAGCTCTGAACTTTGGGACTGGCCACGGTGCCGTGCGCTGACCCAGTGGATGGTGGGAGTAGACTTGAATTGGGCCACACCCCTGCAGCTCTGACCCACAACTCCCATCTTCAGGTATCGCATTGCTCCCCCCCCCGACCCGGCTCGCGACTCTCCCACCCCCTCTGTCCCAACCCGGCTGGCGACACCCCCGCCAGCCCTGGCGCTTCCCAGCTCGCGACCCCCCCGAAAGCTCTGAACTGTGGGACTGGCGAAGGTGCCGTGCGCAGACGCAGTGGACTGTGGGCGTGGACTTCAGTTGGGACACAGCCCTGTAGCTCTGAACCACGACCCGGATCTTCAGGTATCGCACTGCTCCCCCTCTACCCTGCTCGCGACCCCGCCCCCCTGGCAGCTCTGACCCGACCCGGCTCGCGACCCTCCCTCCCGCTCTGTTCCGAACCGGCTCGCGACCCCCCCACCAGCTCTGAACTTTGGGACTGACCAATGTGCCGTGCACAGACGCAGTGGACGGTGGGAGTAGACTTGAATTGGGACACACCACTGCATTTCTGACCCACGAACCCCATCTTCAGGTATGGCATTTCTCGCCCCTGACCTGGCTCCGAACACCACGGCAGTTCTGACGCGTCCCGGCTCGCGACCTTCCATCCAGCTCTGACCCGACCTGGCTCGAAAACCCCCTGCCAGCTCTGAATTTTGGGACTGGCCAAGGTGCTGTACATAGACGCAGTGAACAGTGGGAGTTGACTTGAATTGGGACACACCCCTGCAGCTCTGACCCATGACCCCCATCTTCAGGTATCGCATTGCTCCCCTCGACTCGGCTTGCAACACCCCCGCCAGCTCTAACCCGACCCGGGACGCGACCTATGCGCCAGCTCTGAACTTTGGGACTGGCCAAGGTGCCGTGCGCAGACGCAGTTGACTGTGGGAGTGGACTTGAATTGGGACACACCCCTGCAGCTCTGACCCACGACCCCCATCTTCAGGTATCGCATTGTTCACCCCCGACCTGGCTCGCGCCCCCCCCGCCAGCTCTGACCTTTGGGACTGGCCAAGGGCTGTGCGCAGGCGCACTGAACGGTGGGAGTCGACCCGGCTCGTGACACCCCCGCCCGCTCTGACCCTACCTGGCAAGCGACCCTCCCACCAGCTTGGACCCGACCCGGCTCGCAACACCCCCACGAGCTCTGAACGTTGGGACCAGCCAAGGTCCCGTGCGCAGACTCAGTGGATGTTGGGAGTGGACTTGAATTGGGACACAGCCCTGCAGCTCTGACCCACGACCCCCATCTTCAGGTAT
>NW_006400186.1:3802-4235 GCF_000299155.1 Elephantulus edwardii | reverse complement strand
GATGGTGGGAATGGACTTGAATTGGGAGAAACCCCTGCAGCTGTGTGCCATGACCCCCATCTTGAGGTATTGCATTGTTCCCCCACAACCCGGCTCGCGACCCCCCCTCCAGCTCTGACCTGACACGGATCACGACCCCCCCGCCAGCTCTGAAAGTTGGGACTGGCCAAGGCGCCATGCGCAGACGCAGTGGAGGGTGGGAGTGGACTTGAATTGGGACAAAACCTGGCAGCTCTGACCCAGGACCCCCATCTTCAGGTATAGCAGTGCTCACCCCCAACCCGGCTCACGACCCTCCCGCCAGCTCTGAACTGTGGTACTGGTCAAGGTTCCGTGCGCAGACGCAGTGGTCTGTGGGATTGGACTTGAATTGGGACACACGCCTGCAACTCCGACCCATGAAACCCAACTTCAGGTATCGCATTTCTCCCCC
>NW_006400186.1:2317-3566 GCF_000299155.1 Elephantulus edwardii | reverse complement strand
CCGCCAGCTCTAAATTTTGGTACTGGCCAAGGTGCCGTGCACAGACGCAGTGGACGATAGGATTGGACTTGAATTGGGAAACACCCCTGCAGCTCTGACCCTTGACCCCATCTTCAGGTATCGCATTTCTCTGCCCCCCCCCACGATCCGGCTCGCGACACTCCCGCCAGCTCTGACCCAACCCGGGTCGCGATGCCCCCGCCAGTTCTGAACTTTGGGACTGGCCAAGGTGCCGTGTGCTGACGCATTGGACGGTGGGAGTGGACGTCAATTGGGACACACCCCTGCAGCTCTGTCCCATGACCCACAAATTCAAGTATCGCAGTGCTCACCCCCGACCTGCCTCGTGACCCTCCCGCCAGCTCTGACCCGACCCGGCTCGGAGGCCCCCGCCACCTCTGTACTTTGGGACTGGCCACGGTGCTGTGCACAGATGCAGGGGACGATGGGAATGGACTCGAATTGGGACACACCCCTGCAACTCTGTCCCACGACCCCCATCTTCACGTATCGCATTGCTCACCCCCGACCCGGCATGAAATCCCCCCGCCAGCTCTGCACTTTGGGACTGACCCAGGTGCCATGCGCAAATGCAGTGGAAGGTGCAGTGGACTTTAATTGGGACACACCCTTGCGGCTCTGGCCCACGACCCCAATCTTCAGATATCGCATTGCTCTCCCCCCGACCCGGGTCATGACCCCCCCGACCCGCCAGCTCTGAACTTTGGGACTAAGGGAGGTGCCGTGCACAGATGCAGTGGATGGTGGGAGTGGACTTGAATTGGGACACACTGCTGCAGCTCTGACCCACGACCCCCATCTTCAGGTATCGCATTGCTCCCCCCGACCCGGCTTGCAACACCCCCGCCAGCTCTAACCTGACCCAGGACGCGACCTATGCACCAGCTCTGAACTTTGGGACGGGCCAAGGTGCCGTGTGCAGACGCAGTTGACTGTGGGAGTGGACTTGAATTGGGACACACCCCTGCAGCTCTGACCCACGACCCTCATCTTCAGGTATCACATTGTTCACCCCCGACCCGGCTCGTGACCCCCCCGCCCACTCTGACCCTACCCGGCAAGCGACTCTCCCACCAGCTCTGACCCGACCCAGCTCGCAACACCCCCACGAGCTCTGAACGTTGGGACTGGCCAAGGTCCCGTGCGCAGACTCAGTGGATGTTGGGAGTGGACCTGAATTGGGACACAGCCCTGCAGCTCTGACCCACGACCCCCATCTTCAGGTATC
>NW_006400186.1:0-395 GCF_000299155.1 Elephantulus edwardii | reverse complement strand
GGAGTGGACTTGAACTGGGACACACCCCTGCAGCTCTGACCAACGACCCCCATCTTCAGGTATCGCATTATCACCCCCGAACCGGCACGTGACACCCCACCACCTCTGACCCGACCCGGCTCCCGACCCCCCCGGCAGGTCTGACCCGACCCAGCTCATGACCCCCTTGCCAGCTCTGAACATTGGGACTGGCCAGGGTCCCGTGCATAGATGCAGTGGATGGTGGGAGTGGAATTGAATTGGGACACACCCCTGCAGCTCTGACCCACGACCCCCATCTTCAGGTATCACATTGCTCCCCCCCCGACCCGGCTCGTGACGCCCCCCCACACACAGCTCTGACCCGACGCGGCTCGCGACCCCCCCGCCAGCTCTGACCCGACCTGGCTCATGAC
>NW_006400185.1:1033861-1035029 GCF_000299155.1 Elephantulus edwardii | reverse complement strand
TACTAGGGTGAGATGATATCTCATAAATGTTTTAATTTGCATCTCTCTTAGAGCTAGGGATTTTGGACATTTCTTCAAGTGCTTATTGGGCATCTGAATGTCTTCTTTGGTGAAATGTCTCTTCATATCCTGTGTCCGTTTTTCAATTGGGTTATTTACCTTTATCTTGTTGTAGTGCTCAAGTATTTTATGAATTCTAGATGTAAGTCCCTTTTCTGACATGTCATTACCAAATATTTTTTCCCAGTCTGTGGCTTCCCTTTTCACCCTGTTGAAGTTTTTGGGTGTGCATAGGGACTTGATTATTAGAAGGTCCCATTCATCTATTTTATGCTCTCCTAATTGTAGATTTTTCCAGATACTTAGAAGACTGTTTGTGCTGTAGATTAAGACTTCTAAAGTTCTTCCAAGCTTTTCTTTAATGAACTTTATAATCCTTGGTTTTAGTCCTAGCTCCAAGATCCACATGGAGTTGGTTTGAAGTATGAAGTGAGATGTGGATATTGCTTGATTTTTCTACAGATAGTTTTCCAATTTTGCCAGCATCATTTGTTAATAAGTCTGTCATATCCCTATATATCAATATATCTATATTATCCCACTTTTTTTTCCATTTCAATGGAAGGTGATCCAACAGAGTGTGGAAATTCTTGAACAATATCATTGGTATTAAATGAAAGCAAGATTCTGCTGAAGATTATCCAAAAGAGCACATCAACAGAGAACTACCTGAAATGCAGGTTGGATTTAGCAGATGCCATGACAGTAGGGATATTATAGTTAATGTCCTATGGATTTTTCCCAAGAGCATGGAGTACTAGAGAAATATCTATCTGGGTTTCATTGACTATGCAAAAACATTTGACTGTGTGGACCACACAACAAACAACAAACTGTGGCTAACTCTGAGAAGAATGAGAATCTCAGAACACATGATTGTGCTTTTGTGAAATATATACTTGGACCAGGAGGAAGTCTTCAGAATAGAGCAAGGAAACAATTCATGGTTCAAAATTGGGAAGGATGTGCCTCAAGGATGTGTCCTATTTCCATATTTTTAATGGAACCAGATTTTTTTTAAAATTAATTTTTAAAAAGTATTATTAAATTTTATTAGTTTCAGTGAACATTTACAGAGATTTTGGGTTTTCATTCATTCATTGTTGCA
>NW_006400185.1:1030346-1033171 GCF_000299155.1 Elephantulus edwardii | reverse complement strand
TCTGTTTCAATGCAGTATACACAATTTATCCAATTTTTCTCAGTCTCACTCCAACACTGATGCCAGTCTCATTCTACAACAGTGGCACCATGAAGCACCTCTCCTTTTGTGATTGAGATATTTCATGCATAATATCATCCAAGGTCACCCATTTTGAATAATATTGCATGAATTCCTTGTTTTTCAGTGCAGCATAGTATTCCATTGTTTGAATATATGACAGCATCTCTATCCATTCATTTGTTCATGGTCATTTAGGTTGTTTCCACTTCTTCACTATTGTTGACACAGCCACAATAAACATGGGTGTGCATATATCTGCCTGGGTGGCAGTTATGGTTTCTTTAGGGTGTATTCCCAGTAATGGAATTTCTGGGTAAAATGGTATTTCTATTTGCAACTTTTTGAGAGAGCATCATACTGCCTTCCATAGTGGTTGCACCATTTTACACTCCCACCAACAGTGAATAAGGGTTCCAGTTTCTCCACAACCTCGCCAGCATTTGTTGTTTGCTGATCTGTTAAATTTTGCTATTCTTACTGGGGTGAGATGATATCATAGTTGGTTTGATGCATATGCTTTTAATCTATATGGGGAATAGATTATAATGGAGGCTGGACTCTATGAGGAGAAGGGTGGCATCAGGATTGGAGGACTCATGAACAATATGCATTGTGCAGATGATACAACATGGCTTGCTATCACTGAGGAGGACTTGAAGTGCTTGCTGCATAAGGTCAAGGACTTCAGCCTTCAGTAAGGATTGAAGCTCAACATTAAGAAAACAAAGATTCTCACTACTGGTCCAATTGTCAGCATCATGGTAGATGGTGAAGAGATTGAGATTGTTGACAGCTTCAGTTTGCTTGGCTCTATAATCAACACTCTTGGTACCAGCATCCAGGAAATTAAAAGACAAACTGCATTTGAAAGACTGCTGTTAGAAAGCTCTCCAAATTACTAAAGATCAATGATACCAGTCTGGAGACGAAGGTGTGTCTTTTACAGGGCATGGTCTTTGCTATGCATCAGAGAGCTGGAAAATGACTAGGAATGATGGAAGAAGAGTTGATGCTTTTGAGCTGTGTGGCTAGAGAAGAGTATTGAATATACCATGGACTGATAGGAGAACAAACAAGTTGATTCTGGAGAGGGTGAATTCAGGCTGCTTCTTGAAGTCAAGGATTCTGAACCTTTCTCTGACATACTTTGGACATGTTGCAAAGAGGGATCAGTCCTTGGAGAGGAACATCATGCTTGGGAGGGTTAAACAGCATGAGAGAAAGAGCCCCCAACGAGATGGATTCATTCAGTCACTACAGTAACGGGGATCGGTCTTTCAGAGACAATAGGATTGAGAAAGAATAAAGCAGCATTTAGGGCTGTTGTGCATAGGGTCACTATGAGTCACAGTTAACTTGATGACCATAAAAACGACACAACAACAGTCTTGCTTTGTGCTTGTGTAAGGTATAAGGTAGCCTGCTTCTTTCATGCCACTGCTGTTGTAGAGTCTTTCATGCCTGAGGCGACAACCATTTCTTGATCTGAATCAGTGCTACAAGAGGGTTTAGAAGGTGCATGTGGATGCATGTAGTGTGGACTTATGCCTGAGGCGACGACCATTTCTTGATCTAAATCAGTGCTACAAGAGGGTTTAGAAGGTGCATGTGGATGCATGTAGTGTGGACTTATGTGCAGATGCAAACAGGGGTGGGGACATGCACATGAAGATGAATGTGGGTATTGGAGCATGCTTGGGGACCTGAATGGAAATCCAGGAAGCCTTGTTTTTCCCCTTGAGAACTGGGTCTGCCACCCTACTCGAGCTCCAGCTTTCTCATTACCTTCTGCTTTCGGTGAAGGGGGTAGTGGTCTCATGTGGTCCAACAATCAGCAGTGACACTCCCCCCACTCCCAAGTACCTCACTCAAATTGCTACTGTCCTGCTTGCTCCTGGTGGGTGGGTTCTGGCAAGGTTCACTGATTCCCATGAAGGCTCACTGCTCCCCACCAAGGCTCACTGCTCCTGCAGCTCCCAAACTAATTATTTTAATAATAATTAATAGTTCTCACTTAAATTCCATTTGTCCTGCTTGCTCTATATGCATCACTCTGTGTGTGTTGCTCTGTGTGCATCACTCTGTATGTGTTGCTCTGTACAACCAGAGACTTGTACACTGATGTTCATAGCAGAACTATTCACCATTGCAAAAACATGGAAACAACCCAAATGTCCAACCACAATGGAATGGATTGAAAAATTATGGTGCCTTCACACAACTGAATACTATTCAATATGTAGGTGCAATCACTTTGTAAATTACTACCTAACTATGGAGAGACTGGAGAACATTATGCTTACTGAGCTAATTCATTCTTAAAAAGACAAACACTGTATAAGACTATTATTGTAGAATGTGTATGAGTATCCAAGGGGAGGGGCAATTTGAAGGGTGAGAATGGGTGGGGATTTACATAGAGTTACACATTTTGACGAGTAGAGAGAGGGATGGTAAATGAAGGGGGGAATCCAGTGTGAAAAACAATTATACAAACTTTGTAAGTAAACAAGTATAAAATAAAAATTTTATTTAAAGAAAAAAACTCACCCCTGTCAGAATTGCAAAATTTAACAGAACAGCAAGCAACAAATGCTGATGAGGTTGTGGAGAAACTGGAATCCTTATTCACTGTTGGTGGGAGTGTAAAATGGTGCAACCATTGTGCAAAGTGGTATGGCGCTTTCTCAAAAAGTTGCAAATAGAGATGCCATTCTACCCAGCAATTCCACTACTGGGAATACACCCCAAAGAGATCATAA
>NW_006400185.1:1028389-1029808 GCF_000299155.1 Elephantulus edwardii | reverse complement strand
AATAATAAAAAAAACAACTTACCAGAAAAACCAAAAAGAGAGCCAGAGAAATTGAAGAATATGCCATGCTCATGAATAGGAAGATTTGATACAATGGAAGCAACAATTCTTCTAATAGCAATCTACAAGTTCAGTGCAATCTCAGGGCAGATCCCATTTCATCCTTTATGGAGATTTAAAAGGCCATATCTAATTTTATCCGGAATGGAAAAAGTCCCCAAATAAGCAAAACACCACTGAAAAAGAGAAACAAAGTAGTAGGCATAACAGTTCCTGTTCTCAAATCTTACTGCACAGCCATGGTAGTCAAGACAGCTTGGTACTGGTAGAGTGATAAACACATATATCAATTGAATAGGATTAAGAACCTTGAAATCAACTCATCTACCAATAGTCAACTGATCTTTGACAAGGAGTTGAAATCCATGGAATTGAGAAATAATTGTGTCTTAAGTATTTTGTAATATTGTAATTGTGTTGCAAAATTATAAAGCCATCTGCATAAAACTTAAGCATGATCTGGCATGATCTGTCTATATATCATCAACAGCTGCCAAGATCAACATAAAAGAAGGAGCTAAGTAGACAGTAGCTATACTATGGCAAGGTGTAGCCTGACTGAACCAGATGGATCCAGATGGAGCCAGGGTTAGAGCTCAAGCCTTAGAGACAAAACCAAGGCCATAGCCCACAAGATCCACACTTCATATCATACACAAAATCCAACTGTTGTTGGATCAGGGAGCTTGAAGTAAAACCAAAGACTATAAAATTTGTGTTTTTTTAGAGAAAAGCTAGAAAGAACTCTAGAATCCCTAATCCACAGCATGAACAGTCTTCTAAGCATAATGAAAAGCAAATAACCAAGAAAGAATAAAATAGATGAATGAGATCTACTAAGAATAAAATATCTATTCACATCAAAAAGCTTCTCAAACAAGGCACAAAGGAACTCAGAGTGGAGCAAAATATCTGATAGCATGTATCTGATAAGGAATTCTTATCTAAAATTTACAAAATATCCCAGCACCTCAACAAGAAAAAGATAAACAACCCAGTCACAAAATGGACACAGCCTATGAATAGACTATTCTCCAAGGAAAACATTCAGATGGCAAACAACACATGAGAAAATATTCAAAATATCTAGCTATCACAGATGCAAATCAAAACAACTATGAGATATTATCTCAGCAACAATAGCAAAGTTCAACAAAGATTGGAACTCTTATTCACTGCTGGTGTGAATGTAGAATTGTGTAACTAGTATGGAAAGTAGTCTAGTGCTTTCTTACAATTTTGGAAATACAAATATCATTTGATGGCGAGAGTGAGAGCACCGCAGCGTGAGAGTGAGGCCGCCAGACTGGAGAACACTGCCGCCAGATGGGAAAACGCTGCCGCCAGACGGGAGAACGC
>NW_006400185.1:988579-995310 GCF_000299155.1 Elephantulus edwardii | reverse complement strand
TCAGACTCTCTGGCTTCAGGAAATCCATCTATACTGTGTTACCCTTTGGGGGTGATATCTTGCTTTTTGCTTGTGTATTGTGTGGGACAGCTTGATTTCTTCGAGACATTGATATGCTCTTGATCTGAAGATAATGCTCTAGCAATCAGTTGGGTAGCTATCCCACTTGTGCTTTTCTCTGAACATCTGACTCCAGGGAAATGTCCCTTCAGAGCCTGTGAGAGTAGCCTCTTGTATGTAAGATTGGTCAAGGTGCTCCGAATTAGAGGCAGGTTGATTACCCAGATGTGTAGACACAGGTGTGGAGCCAAATGGTGTTGCGGCAATCACAAGGGCAGGTCAACCACTTGGGGGACCTCACTCAGGCCTCAGCTGTCTGGGTGCGCTTGTAATTGGGGTCCCTATTCAAATTCCAGCTGCCCGTCTCCCACCCAGTGGTTGTCATTCACTGGACCCTGTCCAGTGGTGCTCACGCAGTTGCCCTTGCACAGTGGCTCCTGCCCAGGAAGGCTCCTGCGTCCAAGGGGACTCAATAAGACAAAGTTAAATTCCCACCAACCCACTCGCCTCTCGCTGGTCTGCAGTGTCCACAAAAGTTCAGCCAAATTATCACTGGCCCACTCATTCCTGGGCAGTTGCCGTGCCCCCAGAGAGCTCTGCCAAATTCCCACCAGTGGGCTCACCCTTGGGAACTCTGCCAGACAATTGGCGGTGCCCCAGAAAACTCAATTAGGATCCTACGAGCCTTTCTTGTGGCAGATCTGTCCCATAGCAGCTTGATTGGTGGCTTCTGACCATGGTTAGCTCCGCCTTTGTGTCCTGACTCAGAATTCTACTTTCCATGGTTGTTGTGCTGCGTGAAGGAGTCTATAGTGGCCCTGGAGCACTGCGCCAGGGTTCAGGGTTGTGGTGAGGCCACCAGGTGTGCCAGAAGTGTGGGGTGTTGGATGGTTGTGGAGTGGTGTCCCTGGACATGGTGCTGGGGCAGGGATGGGAGTTAGGGGTTTCAGTCTGTTCCCAGATATTAAGCTTCCAGTCCTCAGCAAATAAGTCTTGCACAGTGTGGCCCTCCTTGTGCGCCGCGTCATCCCGGATTCTTGTTTTTCCAGTAATGCTAATTCCTTGTTTCTTTTCTCTGCAGTGTTCTGCATTGTGGGTTTTTTGTTTTTGTTTTTGTTTTTGTTTTTGTTTTGTTTGTTTTTTTTTTTTAGCTCTTCTTGGTTTTTGCTTATAGTATCCTATAATTCATCAAGTTTGCCTTTCATCCATTGAATATATTCCATCACTCCTCTTTTAAATTCTGTGTCAGGAAGTTCCATCAGACTTTCTGGCTTCAGGAAATCTACTGATACTGTGTCACCATTTGGGGGTGACATCTTGCTTTGCTCTTGTGTATTGTGTGGGATAGCTTTCTTTCTTCGAGATATTGATATGTTCTTGATCTGAAGACAATGCTCTGGATATCAGTTGGGCAGCTACCCCACTTGTGTGTTTCTCTTAACTTCTGATTTCAGAGAAATGTCAGTTCAGAGCCTGTGAGGGCTATCTCTTGTTGGTAAGACAGGTCAAGGTGCTCCTGATTAAAGGCAAGTGATTGCTCAGATGTGTAGGCACTTGTGTGAAGCCAAATGGGGAGAGGAAAGCACAGGGTTGGGGTGATTGCAAGGACAAGTCAAAATTTGGGGGGCCTCACTCAAACCTCTGCTCTCTGAGTGTGCCCACAATTTGAGTCCCTACTCAAATTCCCACTGTCAGTTTCCCACCCAGTGATTTTCTCAGTGTTCCCTTGCTGGTGGCACTTATGCAGGTGCCCTCACACAGCAGCCCCTGCCCAAGTCTGGTCCTTTATCCAACAGGACCTGAAAAGTCAAGGCCAAATTCCCACTGACCCACTAGCCTCTGGCTGGTCTGCAGAGTCCTCAAAAGTCAGCCAGTGGCTGACTCGTTTCTGGGCAGACAGTGTGGCCCAAGAGAGCTTGGCCAAATTCCCCACCAGTGGGCATGCCCTTGGGTGCTCTCCCAGGTAATCAGCAGTGCCTCAGAAAACCTAGTCAGGATTCTACCAGTCTTTGTCCTGTCAGATTAGTTCCACAGCAGTTCAGCTGGTGGTTCCAGGTGATGGCTGGATCCACGGTGTTGCCCTGGGTCACAGGACTGTGGCGGGGCTGAGGTGCATGGTTGTGGAGCTGCAAGGGGGGATGGGGGCAGGGGGAGGAAGCAAGGGGTTGTGGGAGGGTGTGGGAGCACAGGGCTTGGACACTTCCACCAGGAGGCAGGGGGTGGGGCTTGGTCACTGCTTGAGGTTTATGCAGCAGCACCCTTGGTGGTGGGGTCAAGCAGGCGCTGGCCACAGTGAAATCACACAGTGGTGGGTACGTATTGCTCCATGGTGGTCGGCAGGCATTTGCTCCTCTAGGATCTCTTAGATCTGGGAGCAGTTGGTTTCTCCTCTGGAGTCACAGGGTGGCAGGAGGTTGCTCCCTACTTGCTCCTGGTGGGTGGGTTCCACAGTGGCTTGGCTGATGTTTTTTGACTAGGATTCAGCTGTCCCATGTGTGGTTCAAATTACAGCTCTGCACTGGGTTGAAGCTGCGCTGTGTTACGGCTGTGCTGGATTGCCGAATTCCCTTTCTTGTAGTAGTTCTCTTTCCTGTAGTACTAGAATATCTAGATCAAATGTTTCTTCTATTTCCAATTTTCTAAGGAAACACTTTAATCATTGTCCGGCTTTTTGACACATAACAAGCAATTGAGAAGACTCTGGCCTTCATCAGGAACAACTTAGTCTTTAGGCTCTTCAGCATTCAGGAGAGGTCCTTGGCAACAGTTTTTCTCAATACAACTTGTCTTTTGATCCTGACTGCTGATGCTGAGGATATTGTTAGTGGATTCTAGCAAGGTAGATTTGTTAACAAGTTTAGTTATTTTTCCATTTATCTCATGATACTGCCTATTTGTCTGTGGACAAGATATTTTTTTCTCGGTTTTGAAATGAAATCCATATTGAAAGCTATAGTCTTTGATCTTTTGCAGCAAGTGCTTCAAGTCCTCCTAACTTTCAGCAAACAAGGTTCTCTGCATTACACAAGTTGTTGATGAGTTTTCCTCTAATTCTGGTGTCATATTTATTTTCAAGGTCTTTTTTGATTCCTTGGCATGCATCTAAAAGTTTGACAGTAACTAAGGATGACAGAAAAACAATTGATACCTTTGAGCTACGGTGTTGAGGAAGAGTATTAAACATACCATGGTCTGCCAAGAAAACAAACAGATCTGTCATAGAGAAAGTAAAACCAGGGTGGTCCTTGGAAACTAGGATAGTGGAACTCTATCACACATACTTTGGGCATGTTGTTGGTAAAGGTCAATCGTTGGAGAAGGATATCATGTTTGGAAGGATAGAAGGCCAGTGAAAGAGAGTAAAATCCTCGATAAAAAGAACTGATAAAGTGGCTGGAGCAGTGGAGTCAGGTGTGTTGGCGTGGTTGGCTCAGGATAACACAAAGTCAAGAGCTGTTGTTCATAGGGTCATTATGAGTCTTAGTTGACTCAACAGCACCTAAAAACAATAATAAGGAAATATCAACCACTTTTCAAAGTTATTACTGCACTTTACATTTCCTCCAGTAGTGTACAGAGGTAACTCATGGTTGCTGTGATGCTAAACATTGTGACACTGATATGTCAAATGCAATAATGGTTACCCATGATGGACAGTGTTTGGTGGAGTTCCCAATTAAAACGTGTTTAGAAGCAGGAGTGGCATCTACTTCTAAAATAGCTTGCTTCCAGAAACTCTATGAACTTGGAGAAATGATGAAAGTTATACAAGTGTTCAGGTCTTTCATTCATAGGGTCGCTATGAGTCATCTACAACTTGATGTCGCTTAACAGCAACAGGATTGTATATTTCCAATCTCTTTGCACCCTCATCATAATTGTTGTTTTCTATGCTGAAGAACTTTGTTTTTGTTGCTAGTTTGGGATATGTCATTGTTGTTTTGATTTGCAAGTCTAGGGATAAGAAACTGCACTGCAAACCCAAAGGCACTTGCTTTGGATATACCTACTTAAGCTGCTCTACAGAGAATGGGCTTTCTTCTCCCATGTGATTTCCTATCTCTGAAAACCAACTGGAAGGTAAGCTGTGAGTTGGTTCTAACTTGAAAAGAAGCAACAACCATACCTACTGTTTCTATGTTATTCATAGATATTTTGAAATCTCATTTCAGAGTGAATAATCAGTCTACTTCTTAGTCTGCCTCCATCTAGAAGCTCCACTGAAACCTGGCCACTATGAATGACCCAGCTGGAATTTGAAATATTGTTGGCATACCTTCCAACATCACAACAACCCACAAGTTTTCCCAGTAAAACAAACTGACAGAAAGGTGCTCTACCTAGAAATTGTTGTGCTGTAGCTCCTTATTAACAATGACTCTGAACTTTGTTTTATCCTGTGCTATCATCACCATGAAGGATACACTTGAGCTCATTGTTACAGTTACTATGTCAATCCATCTCATTGAGGGTCGTCCTCTCTTACTATGACCCTTCACTTTTCCAAGCATGAGACAGAGTTTCATCATCCTGGCCTCCAAGAAGCACCATGGTTTCACTTTTCCAAAATTGACGTTTTTGTTCTCTTGGAGTCTGTGAAATGTTCAATATTCTTCTCCAATATCACAACTCAAAGATATTGATTCTTCTCCTGTCATCCTTAGTCATTGCCCAACTTTCAGATGCATGCCAAGTAATTGAAAAGACAACAGCTTGGATAAGGTGCCTCTTAGTCATTAAGATTACATCATTGCTCTTTAGTAGTCTGGAGTAGTCCTTGACCGAATATTTTCCCATTACAACTTGTCTTCTGTTTTTTTGATTGTTAGTGTCAAATTTGTTGATTATAGTAACAGAGTAAACTTGTACCCAAAAGAACAAGCTTCAATCAAGAAAGCATATACATACACAAACTATAGGCATACACACAAACCACAGGCATACATAAAGGTATTGGACTGTAATAATTAAGAAAAATTATGGATAACTTTGATAAGAGCAGCAGTACAAGAACACTTAGTTGTGTTCATGCAAAAGAAAGCCACAGACTGGGAAAAATATTTAGTAATGACATATCTGATAAAGGAGTCATAACAAAAATTCATGGTATATTCCAGCACTTCAACAAGAAAAAAGTAAACAACCCAATGGAAAAATAGGCACCAGATATACATAGATACTTCACCAAACAAGACTTACAGATGGAAAACAAACACATGAAGAAATGTTCAAAATCCTTTGCTATCAGAGAGATGCAAATCAAAACAAATATGAGATATCATCTCAGCTCAGTAACAATAGCAAAGTTTAACAAAGCAGTAAACAATAAATGCTGGTGAGGTTGTAGAGAGATTAGAATGCTTATTCACTGTTGGTGTGATTGTAAATATTTAAAATGGTGCAACCACCATGGAAGGAAGCTTGACACTTTCTCAAAAAGTTAGAAATAGAAATACCATTTGACCCAGAAAAGCCGGTACTGGGAATAAACCCTAAAGAAATTAGAGCTGCCACCCAAACTTATATATGCACACCAATGCTTATTGCTGTGTTATATACAATAGCAAAGATGTGGAGGCAACTCAAATGTCCACCAACAAAAGAATGGACAGAATGCCCCAGTTATTTCACTAATTGGAATATACCCTTAGAAAATGAGGACTGAGGCATAAACAGAGACTTTTACATCATTGTTCACAGCAGTGTTATTCACCATAATAAGAACATGGAAACAGACAAAATATCCAACCACAATTGAATGAATTGAGCAGTTATGGCATATTCACGCAATGGAATACTATGCAGCACACAAGGACAATGATTTTGTAAATTACTACCTTACATGGGAGGCACTGGAGAACATTATGCTGAGTGAAATAACTCAGTCTCATAAAGACAACTATTGTAGAATGAGTACAAGGATCTAAGGGGGAGGGTTAGAGGGGGGAATGGGTAAAGGAAAGGGGAAAGATTCACTGTAAAAACAATGTATATGAACTTTATGAACTTTGTATGTAAACCATTATAAAATATTTAAAACAAAACAATGAATGGATAGAAAAACTATATTTTTATAGTGGAATACTACACTGAACTCATGAAACATTACACAACATGGAGGAGCTTGGAGGGCATCATGCTGAATGAAATAACTCAGTCACAGAAGGACAAATACCGCATAGCACTGCTGTTATAAAGCAAGTTTGACACTGGGAGTTAGGAGGAGAGTATGATAAGAGTGAATAGATAATGACCATTGCATTGGAACAGATGAAGGAATATATGATTAGGCATTATACATACAACAGCAGCTCAGAGTAAGAGACACATCATTGTAAAGAGGGGTGGTAGGATGAACAGACACTTCACCAAAGAAAACATTCGCATGGCCAATATGAAGAAATGTTCAAAATCCCTAGCTCTGAGAGAGATGCAAATCAAAACAACTGTGAGATATCACTTCACCTCAGTAAGAATGGCAAAATTTAACAGAACAGCAAGCAACAAATGCTGGTGAGGTTGTGGAGAAACTGGAACCCTTATTCACTCTTGGTGGAAGTGTAAAATGGTGCAACGACTGTGGAAGGCGGTATGACACTTTCTCAAAAAGTTGCAAATAGAGATACCATTTGACCCAGCAATTCCACTACTGGGAATATACCCCAAAGAGA
>NW_006400185.1:982445-988254 GCF_000299155.1 Elephantulus edwardii | reverse complement strand
GAATGATGTACAATGCATTGAAACAGATGAGGGAGAGAACTGTTTAAAAGGGATATATGATTGGGTTTATTGTTATGACAGGAGTCCGGAATGAAGGCTGCACAGTGAAGTGGACTTGGGGGGAGGAATCGCAAAACAATGAAAGAGGTTTTTTTTTTATTTTTCAAGGAGAAGAGTGAATTGGGGGAAGAGGTAAAGTTTACAACAATCAATGAATGAATAGAAACCTAAATCTCTACAAACTTTCACGAAAATTAATTAAAAGACATTAAAAAAGAGGACTGTTTGGGTGAGGGTGGGGAGGGAGGTAATTGTGCAACAATGAATGAATATTTTTAGAAAAATTAACTGGGGAAGGATGGAAGGGAGGTAGAGAGGTAAAATTTGCAACAATGAATTAATGAAAATCTAATTTCTCTATAAATATTCATTAAAAAATTAATTTTTTAAAAAGTTTATTCATAAACCAATAAACAATTATCCAAACAGAACACTGGAACACTTGGTAGTTTAAAACCAGGAATAGTATGCATTATGTACTTTTTTTCATACCTATTCAAACTGTAAGAAAGCTCTGATGTCCATGATGAGCAAATAATTTAATAAACTGGACAATATGAAAAAAGCATGATATCAGAACTGCAAGAATAATCATCAACAACTTGACTTTTACATATGACACAACTGTGCTTGCAGAAAGTGAAGAAGACTTGAAGTATATCATACCATCTTAAATGCAAAATTTTCCTCACTGTATTAATAGGAAATATCATAATAAAGGGGAGAAAAGATTGATGTTGTTGATGATTTCACTTTACTTAAATGCATAATCAGCACTCAGCATCAGTCAAGAAATCACAAGCTGTGTTGCAATGAGCAAATCTGCTGTCAACAACTTCACCAAAATGCAAAAATAAATACAAGATTAAACACTAAGGAGGATCTGATATAAACTATGGTATTTTTCAATAGCTTCCTGTGCATCTCAAAGGTAGACAGTGACTTAGGACTGAAAAATTTGTGCTTTTTAATTGTGGTGTTGGAAAAGATTGCTGACTATTTCATAGACTGTCAAAAGAACAAACCCGTCTGTTCTGGAATAGCTGCAATCATAAAGGTATTGATGATAATGCTCATTTTACATACTTTGGGCATGTTAGTAGGAGAGGCCAGTCCTTGGAAAAAGACATCATGCTGGGAAAATAGAGAGGACCTGTGAAAGAAAGAATGACTCTCAACAAGACAGATTGACACAGTGACTAGAGCAATGCACTCTGAGAAGTGTGCAGGATAGGAAACAATTTACATCTGTTGTCCATAGTGTCACTAGAAGCTACAGTTAACTCGATGACATCTAACACAACAGCAACAATTATTGATCTTGAGCCCTTCTTCATGTCTTTGTTGGTCATCTGTCTGCCTTCTGTGGTGAAGTATTCTTTCATATATTCTGTTCATTTTGAAGTTGAATTGCCTTTTTTATTGATAGGTTGAAATTTTCTATTAATTTTAAATGTGAGACACTTGTCAGATACAGCATTATCAAACACAGTTTCCCAGTTTGTAGGCTCTATTCTTAGTCTTGTTGTTGTTGTTGTTATGTGCTGTCAAGTCACTTACCAGTCATGGCCACCCTATGTTCAAGAGCCCTAAACCATGCTCTGTCCTGTGCCAAACTCACTGTCTCTGACACACTTACTCCCTTTAATAACTGAATCAATCCATCTCATCGAGAGTCTTCCTTTCTTGGGCTGTCCCTCCCAAAGATGATGTCCCTCTCCAAAGATTGGTCCTTCCTTGCAACATGGAAAGTATGTCAGATGAAGCTTCATAATCCTTGTCTCCAAGGAGCAACTTGGTTTCACCCTCTCCAGGACAAACTTGTTTGTTCTCCTAGCAGTCTATGGTATATTCAACACTCTTCTCCAGCACCACAGCTTGAAAACATCAATTCCCCATCATCCATAGTAACTGTCCAGCTCTCCGACGCATAACACACAATTGTTAAGAGGATAAGGTGCACCTTAGTCTCCAGCCTGATGTTGTTGCTCTTCAGTACTCTGGAGAGGTCCCTGACATCTGACTTTCCCAATGTAATTAATCTCTTGAGTTCCTGGATGCTGGTACCAAGAGTACTGACTGTTCTCTTCACCATGGTGAGAATCTTTGTTTTCTTGATGTTGAGCTTCAATCCATATAGAAGGCTGTGGTCCTTGACCTTCTGCAGCAAGCTCCTCAAGTCCTCTTTAGTTTCAGGAAGGAGATTGTGTCATCTGCATAACACCGGTTGTTGATGAGTCTTTCTCCAATCCTGGTGCCACATTCCTCCTTTTACAGCCCAGAGTCCCAGATGATCTGTTTTGCATATAGATGGAAAAGATATGGAGATAGAATACATCCTTGGCAGACACCCATCCCAGTTTTGAACCATGAAATATCTCTTTGCTCTGTTCTGATGACTGACTCTTGGTTCAAGTATAGGTTTCACATAAGTGCAATTAAATGTTCTTGGATTTTCATTCTTCTCAGAGTCAGCCACATCTTGTGATCCACACAGCCTTTGCATAGTCAATGAAGCACAGATAGGCATTCTTCTGGTACTTTCTGCTTCCTGCCAATATCCATCTAACATTAGCTATAATAGCCCTAGTACCACGACCTGTTCTAAACCTAGCCTGGCACATCTTAGTCTTAGAAAAAAATTTAATACCCATAAGGATTTAATTTTTAGAAGGTCTCATTCATCTTCTTAGCCTTTTTGAGATATTTCAGAGAAAGTTTCAGTCTCTTTTCACATCAATTTTGGTTTTGTTTCTTCAATTTTTTCTATTTCTATTATTTTGATGATCTTTTGTTTCCTTTACGTATTTTGTCATGTGTTCTCTTGATGTCGTCTTACAACCCCTCTGGTCTTCAATCATCAACCGTCAATGTATAAAATATATTCTTGAAATAGGCTCCCAATAAAGGTGGAATATACTCACGGTTGTCCTTTGGATGTCCTGGTTTTGTTTTAATTGTCTTCACTTTCAATTTGAACCTGCATATGGGCAATTTATGGTATGTTTTACATTCACTGTTGATTCTATTCTGTCTAAAGGTATTTGGCTTCTCCACAGTCTCTTTCCACAAGTTTAATTCACTTGTTTTCTGTGTGCTTCATCTTGTAAATTCTGTTTATAGACATGATTTGTAGTGTTGAAAAAATGTTGTGTTCAATGAACATGCTGTTTGTCTTGAAAATTTTTATTTCATTGTCTTCAATTTTTGTTGTTGTTGTTGTTGTTTTGTTTTGTTTTGTTTTCCATTTCAGCCACTGAAGCTAAAGGCAAGCAACCGACTTGGGGTGGGGGTGGGGTAAAGGATTTGCTTTATGTGTATACACTTCAGTGCAATTAGAAAATACTATAGTTTCAGAATTTAAATAGATGAAGTGACTTCCTATTTGAACATGGGAACAGAAAATTCCTTTAAAACCACTTGAAGCTTGAATAAAAATTCCATTGCTCTTGTCTTAGATCATGTTAGTTTTCATAATTCAGACAAGACAAGCCTGGTACAGATGCACAATTCAACCTTTGAGGGAAGATATGCCAGCCTACATGATCTCATCAACCAGGAGGATGTTGCTAGCAATCACAGTGCAGGAGTGAAGCAGCCATTTCTTTACACAGTAGTTATTCCATAGGCCTGCTTCTGCTGCTACCATGGGCTCACCTGTGTTCAAGTCAACACCCACAAGTTGACTGGATTCTGAATGTTCTGCTTGAATTTTGACTAGTGTTTCCTGAAGGTCAAAACCATAATTCTGAGCAAGAACCTTGGTGATAATGAGCAGTGCATCAGCAAACACCTGGACACCAAGCTGGGCCCTCTCCTTGACAGTGGGCTTATGCTTCATCAGAGCTTTTGCCATGGCCTCTTCCACAGCACCAGCCCCAGGGACCACACAGCCATCATCTATGACATTCTTGACAGCCCTCAAGTCGTCTCTGATGGCATCTTTGATCTGAGTGAGCTTGTGTTTATTTGGTCCTTTGATCAACAGTGTGATGGAGCGAGAGTTGTTGCATTTCTCTATGAAGGTGAACTTCTCCTCCCCCAAGGTGTACATAGATGAGTTCCGCATGCCCCAGGCAGTCTGGATTCAGGTCATCTAAAGAACTGAGAGCCACCCCACCACAGGCAAGCATCAGTCTCTCCATATTCCTCTGCTTAGCTCTGTGCAGAGCTACTATGTCGTCTTTTGCAAGAGCATCCAAGGAAAAGGGATCAATACCCTTTTGATTAATAACAAATCCATTATTTGAATCACCACAGATTTTCTTCTTCAGGTCTATGATGTTTTATAACTCTATCTTCAATGAATTTGCTTTTCTCTTTTACAAGTTTTTCTCGCTCTTCTGCGCTCTTGTAGAAGCCTGAATTCACTTCTGTTTTTTTCATACTCCAATGACACATTGCAGGTGGGGATGTATGCATCTTCTACTCTCTTCTTCATATCAGGATGCTGTGCCCCGTGGTCCAAAACTAGCCCTCGGATTAAGCTTGTACCAGTTTCAGATTTATGTTTCATCTCCATGATTTCAACCATGAAAAGGTCAAAGGGTTCATCTTGCTTCTTAATGGCCAAAATGGAGTCAACAACAGCCTCTGTTAAGACATCAGTGAGTTCAGCGTGAACTTTAGTGTGCAGGGATGTCCTGGTCCTGGCCACATTTATGAGTGTCTCTCTGTCCATCTCTTTGCTTACTTTGATTTGTTCCAAAAGTTGAAGTGCATTTTTCCTTTGCTGCTTTAAATCCTTCTGTTATTATTCTGGGATGCAAACCTTCAGAAATGTAGAGGTCCGCCTGTTTGAGCAGCTCGCCCATGATCAGAACGTTGGAAGTAGTCCCGTCACCAGTGATGTCATCCTGGGCTGTCGATACTTTGGCTATCAAGGAGGCTCTTGGGTGTTGAATTTGCATTTCATGAAACAGCACGTTGCCGTCTTTAGTAAGCTTGACGTCTCCAGCACCAGAAACCAGCATCTTCATGGTGCCCTTGGGCCCCAGGTTGGTCCTCAACACATCCTGGAGGTCCCGGGCCACATTGATGTTAACCGCCAGTGCCTCCTGCGCTCCGGCCACTTCGGCCTTGGGCTTCAGAGTCTTCACGGCCCACATGATGGGCCCGATAGAAATAGAGGATTACACCACGCGTGCAGAAACCCAAAGGCTGGGGAAGCGTGGACTGCATGCAGGCAAGATCTGGAGGCTTCTGGAATAGTCTGGCACTCCCAGCCCACCCCTAGCAGATCCTTTTTCCAAGCTTGTCTTAGTCTGGAAATTCCATTCTGCTCTGAGGAGCGCTGCTGGTATTTAAGACATTTATGGTGTAACTTCCAGCTTCACAGAAACACTCATGCCTTCACAGTAGGACAAAATGTTTAATGCTGTTTAATCTTCTGTTTTCTTCATAACATTTATCTAATAAATCAAAGTTCATCTTATTTCTTTTTTAAAATTTATTTTATTTTATTATTATTTTTGTGTGTACCATCAAATTGGATCTGACTGCTACAGGAAGAGATTGCCCCTCCTTCTCCAGCAGAGCATCCGGTGGATTTGAACCATGTACCTCTGGTATTGCAGTGTTCAGCTTCTTGCCACTAGGCCACCAGAGGTTCCTTAATGTTATTTCTTTTTTAAAAATAATTTTTAATTGTGATGTTAATGAAAATTTAGAGAAAACTTGTGTTTCTATTAATTCATTGTTGCACATTTTCCTCCCTACTCCCTCCCCTGTTTGCTTTATATAAATATAT